>NC_136490.1:565000-732500 GCF_053919585.1 Euprymna scolopes | reverse complement strand
GTTGCCTTTATCTGGGCGAGAAATGTAAATCTCATTATTGCATTTTAACTGCTTAGCCGCAATGAAATGATTACTTTGCCAAATAAAATGGCGAGAAGAAATATTGCATTGACTGAATTTATTGGCTAATTCAGTCAAGCGAGATTTAAAAATATTAAAGTTGTCACCCGAACCATTATTTTTTATTTGTGAAAATAAAATCTCAAATTCACTAAGAGTTTGAGTTACGTCAATCTGGCGAGGAGGGACACAAAATTCAAGTCCCCTAGACAACACAAACGTATCGACTTCTGACAATTTAAATTTAGAGAAATTAAATATATGCTGATCCGAGAATGAAGGCTCGCCAAATTTATTTTTAATCAAAAGGTTTAAGAAATTAGTAAATTTTTGATTATTTGTATGACGACACTTAACATCCTTGGCTGAAAGTAGCTTAGAAAATCGAAGTTTATCAAATGGAGACAACGTTTTCCAAGAGAGAGTCCAAACCGAGTAATGTTTACTCTGTAAGCTAAGAAGCACATCAGAATAAAATGTTATTTCGTCTTTTAAAAAGGCCACAGTAAGGTTCCAAGAATTCCTACATTTAATCTTGGAAATGCGTCTGCAGATATAGCCCGGTGCAACATGATTCGATAGACATCCACGAAGGAACTTGATTTTACATTTGATGGAGGTGATCTTGTTTCTCAGGTGAATTATATTATTTAACGAATGAATGAAGTTTTTGCCATAATGGTTCAATAAATGGGATATAGCTTTATTCGATTGGCAAAATTAGAAATTTAACCCATCGGGCACTTGCTATTTGTTCCCCACCTTTTTATTGATGTTGAAATTGAAAACATTAAAAGGATTTTTATTACTAATGGATATTCACCTCCATTAGTTAACTTAGTTATTAATAAAAAAATTCAATCCTTTTCTGAGCTACCAAAATACGGTCCACGTAGATTTCCGGTATACCTTAAGTTACCCTGGATTGGACTTGAAGGCCAACTTATTTGCGATAAGATTTCCTCTCTGGTGTCTTCTAATTTTGGTGCTCTATCGCTCCGTATTGCCTTTTCCACAAAAACCGCCTTTCCCTCATTTTTAAGGATGTCTTGCCTATCTCCCAAATAAGTAATATTATTCATAAATTTCAATGTCGGTGTGGTGCCGTCTATATATGCAAGACGACCCAGCGTCTTCAGGTCAGAATCGCCTAACATGTTCCCCGTTTCATCCGAGATCATCAACCTACTACCAGAAAATCTCAACTGATAGAATCGTCCATCGGCCAACACTTGGTCGATAAAAAGGAGTGCGGTCTTGTTTTCCCTCCGGAGTGTTTTTCTGTTTTGTACCGAGGACGCACAAAGTTCCACTTGTCTGTCCTCGAAGCACTTGCCATTATTGCTAACCCCCTACTTTGTGCAAGCAGAGAAACCTCCGGCTTCAGTTAGAATTATTTGGGTAGTTAGGTTTTTATTTTATTTTTTATTTATTTATTTTTTTTTCTTAACCTCCTCTCCGCTCTTATTCCATATTACTACAAAATATTCTAAAAAAATAATAATTTTCAGACTTATGAACCTTGAAAATGTTTGTCTGAACGAAAAGCGCTTTGGGTATATTTTAACGATCGTTTTTTAATCGACTTATTTATTTTATTGAATTGTACATATAATTTGCCCCATTATATATATATATATATATATATATATATATATATATATATATATATATATATATATATATATATATATATTTCTTTTCCTCACCCCGGTTTCCATTTTTTTAGTTGATTGAATTTACGCGATGGCTCACTTTTTTATAATATATATATATATATATATATATATATATATATATATATATATATATATATATATATATATATATAGTAATTTATAAAATATATATGGCGATTAAGCTACACTGAATATTCGGCGTTTCATCCATTCTAGGATTCGAGCATAAGCCTGACGAATCCTATAGTGGATGAAACGCCGAATATTCAGTGTAGCTTAATCGCCATATATATTTTATAACTTACTAACTAGCTCTACCTACGTATTGAGCACTTTTGAAGTAAATACTTAAAGTTTACGCATAAATCTATACTTTCGTATATTAATTTCATGTGAGTAAATGAAGTAGTTATATATATATATATATATATCGTCAAGATATATATATCGTCTATATATATAGATATAAAGATATATATAAAGAGAGAGAGAGAGAGAGAGAGAGAAATATTGACGATGTCGATGCTGTCTATATTCGCTATAGCCTCAACGGCACTCTGTTCAACCTCAAAAGGCTTCAAGCCCACACAAAGACCTTCGAGCAACTGATCCGAGACCTCCTCTTCGTTGACGACCCTGCCCTTGTTTCCCACAGCGCGCAGAGGCTGCCCAGCTCTTCGGACTCGAGGTCAGCTTGAAAAAGACGGAAGTTCTCCACCAAACAGCTCCCCAGGTAGAGTACCGCCCTCCGCACATCATCACTGGCGAGACTAAGCTGAAGACTTTACACCAGTTTACCTACCTGGGGGGTACCATCAAATCAGATGCTAAATTCGACAGACAAATAGACAACAGACTGGCCAAAGCAAACAGCGCTTTTGGCAGATTGTACAACAGAGTCTGGAAAAACAGACACTTAAAAATTGGACAAAAATCAGTGTACAGAGCCGTAGTACTCTCCACCCTCCTGTACGGCTCTGAGTCCTGGACAATTTACCGCCATCAATTACGACTCCTCGAGCGTTTTCATCAGCGCTGTCTCCGCACCATTATCAACGTCCACTGAAGTGACTATGTCACCAATGTTGAGGTCATTGAGCGGGCGGAAATCACCAGCATCAAGGCGATGCTGCTGAAGTCACAGCTTCGCTGGGTCAGGCACGTCTCCAGAATGGACGATCATCGTCTGGCCAAGATAGTCCTATATGGCGAACTCTCTACTGGACGTCGCGACAGAGGGGCACCGAAGAAAAGATATAAAGACTCTCTGAAGAAGTTCTTCGGTGATTGCAACATTGACCACCTCCAGTGGTCTGCTCTCGCTGCTGACCGTGCTACCTGGCGACGTACTGTTCACCAGGCTGTCGCCTCCTTTGAGATCACTCGCATAGAGAATCTGCGGGAGAAGCGCTGCAGGAGAAAGATTCGGGAAGCCTCAGCAGCCAAACCTGCTTGCACAGCATCGTGCTCGTCAGCCACAAGCGTGCCTGCAGTCGACGTGGAACACCCCCTTCATAGAATCGTCATTTGCGAAGTACTGCCAAGATATAAGAATATATATATATATATAAGTAAATACTTAAAGTTTACGCATAAATTTATACTTCCGTATATTAATTTTATGTGAGTAAATGAAGTATATATATATATATATATATATATATATATATATATATATATATATATATATATATGAGTTGTGATACAACGAAACAGTACTGTATGTGGATGACAATTAAAGCCCCCCTCTTTGAGTTGAACACTTTGTAAATATATTTTCACCCGACGCGTATTTAAAAGCGATTAATCGAAGCCCACGGCTGGGGAAAGGTGTTTGTCCAGCCGCACTGATGAGTTGTGATACAAGGAAACAGTACTGTATGTGGATGACAATTAAAGCCCCCCTCTTTGAGTTGAACACTTTGTAAATATATTTTCACCCGACGCGTATTTAAAAGCGATTAATCGAAGCCCACGGCTGGGGAAAGGTGTTTGTCCAGCCGCACTGATGAGTTGTGATACAAGGAAACAGTACTGTATGTGGATGACAATTAAAGCCCCCCTCTTTGAGTTGAACACTTTGTAAATATATTTTCACCCGACGCGTATTTAAAAGCGATTAATCGAAGCCCACGGCTGGGGAAAGGTGTTTGTCCAGCCGCACTGATGAGTTGTGATACAAGGAAACAGTACTGTATGTGGATGACAAATATATATATATATATATATATATATATATATAAGTTTCGTGGTTAAAGTTAAATTCTGAAAATCACAATATAAACATATATATTCGAATTAAGAATATTTTATATACATATATATATATATATATATATATATATATATATATATATAATTTAGTGGTTGTATTTAAATTCTGAAAATCAAAATATAAACATATATATTCGAATTAAGAATTTGTTGTTTGACACAAGGAATATATAGAGGGGAGTTATGTTAATTTCCTTAATTCATGGATTTTCAATAATGGCACATATCATCAGAGGAAATGAAATGCGGTTAGCAAAATGTTCAGCTGTGAATAAACACGTATTTTGCTTTTTAGCACAAATATTGAAAAAGTTTTTTGGGTGGTGGATAATAATCAGGAAAATAATTATAGGAGAAGGCATTTCATACAACATGGGCAGTCCATTATCGGAAGGATTACGATATCTTCCGGGGTATTATTGCCAGGTTGGCAGAAATGTGGTTCAGGGGAGAAGGCAGTAATCCCATATAACAAGAATGTATGATTGCTCCATACTGTTTTTTCGAAGGGTATAAGAAGCGGCCATATTTGTTGGTGATTTAAATACGTTTTGGTAGATGAGATCCAAAGTCCTTGTGGGTGTGGAGGCAGTGTACCAAATATTGAATAAACGTTCCATTCCATAGCATATATTCCCGTCTGGAATTTGTACGTTAAGTGATATACGCATATCTCGGGTGCGATAGTCCTCGAAAATTAGTAGGCATAGATTGAAAAATGCTCGGAGGGATGTTTATTCGATCCGATGTGTTAGACGATTAGCTTCTAATATGGGTGTAATTTCTGGTATTCTGTGGATCAGTTTTCTTTTTGAGAAGGTATTTAGAGGAGAGAACGAGGAGGAGGAGGAGGAGGTTAGGGTAGAGAAGATGAGGAGGGAAGGGGGAAGGTTCAGTCTGGGCGAGCAGGCATGTGCGTATTAAACTTTCTTCGGGGAAAGGAATTGTGTGTTAGGTCTCGGTCATTGTGCTGACCTCTTAATTTTGTGTTCAAATGGGGAGTATATATTCTTGTGATTTTTCGATGGGAGTGGGGATGGGATGGGGTGGATATGCTATTTTTAGGCGCTATAGAGGATGAATAAGTAGAGCGGAAATGAGGACGAGTAATAATCTAGAATTTTGAAACGGGGATTACTTATTTACGTGAGTTAAAAGTTGGGTGTGTTTATGTAATGGATAAGTTTATGAGGACAGTATGAATAACGTTAATTTAGTTTAATTTAATTTAATTTGGGGGGAGTTGCTCGTCGGTTAGGGGTTTAATTTTGATAATGATGGGAGGGTTTGCTAAGTTTTATTATTATGAGAATTTATTTAAAAGTAACCTGATTTGCTGAGATACGGTTTGTTCGTTACGCTTGTTATCGTAGTGTAATCTGGTTTAATTAAATTTATTTAAAAAGTATATATTTCTGTTTGGAGGCGATCTATGGATAAATGAGTTTTGCTGTTCGTTGGGTTGGAGTCGATGTTGGACTGAAGGCTTTATATACTCGGGTTTAATTACCTATTCTTAGAATGGAAGATACTTGATTCGCATGTAGGGTTGAGTGTAAGATGGTCTGAACGTGGTTAAATCTGACTATCTATATAATAATCCATATATCTATCCATCAATGCATACATATAGGCGCAGATACATATACAGACATCGATATATATATATATATATACATATACATATGTACACATATACACTCATTCATACACATACATACACATATATATACCCATGTATATATATATATATACATATACATACGTTTATACACACTACACAAACATATACGCACACACACAAATGAATAAATGCACATACACAGAGAACCATACATATATCCACACGTGCCAGCATACGACCGATCACCCTTATACTTATGCGTATACATATATGACACACTTGCACATATATACTAGCGTATACATATAACAAATAACATTCACATATACATACATAGGTCTACACGCAGATACAAGCACGCATATCCATATATGTACATATACCACGCAGTTAAACATATACATAAATTAACAATTAATTCGGGGTTTCTAATGGTTCTCTTCTAGAATGGGAGTGTGCACCTAGTTTATCTGTGTATATAGATGATCCGTTGAGATTCAGACAGTTAAAGCGTGCTAATTTATTGCATATGTGTGTAATCCCGTAAATTACTAATACATACACATATATATATACATATATATACATATATACACATATACAACATACACTCACATATACACATACGTATACACATACATACATATAAAATAAAATTAATACACACACATTCATATATATATATACACATACACACATACATACATGCATATGCGCATACATCAGATACCACATATGCATGCACACATGCACACACATACATATGTAAACCTATATGGATACATATAGATGCACATTGCCATAGCTAGTTGAAGTACGGTGACTTAAGTGATTTTGAACTGGCTATACTTTAATTTTTTTTTCTGTATTTGCATAACGAAATTAGCTCATTTTTTGGTGTTTATTGTGGCTTTAGGGTATGTTATTATTGCAACAGCTTCTGAAGCTTAAAAGTTGCAAAGTTTGTATTTAGGGGTGTATCAATTGGATTTTTTCAATATATCCCAATTTAGTGAGTACGGAATATTCCTACGTTGGAGTTTTTTAATCAGAGTTCTTAGGGAGATGCTTTTATTGCTATTTGCATTTTCATTATTAAAGGAACTTACATGGTTGGAAATTCTCAGTTTAATTAGATATGCCGTTGCGCCGATATACCTGTGGGATTTTACATTTGCATTTATGGTATTTAAATTGTTAAAGTTTCTATTATGGGTGTGGGATATATTTGTAAAGTGGGAAGGGGTAATTACGTCTGAACTGTTTTTAGGAGGGGATTCATGTGTACCTTGGGTGTTCCCTTCCGTCTCATTTATGGGGGTAATGTCGTGGGGGTTATTGGAGCTCTCTAGTGTTGTTGGTTCTGTAGTTAATGTATTTTGAGTGCGATTGTTGGGTGTTCTATCAATTACATTTGCTGTTATTATTGGGAGTTCTGTGACTGTGAATGAGCATATGACGTCCTTGTGTATGCAATTATTTCTTAAGGGGCACGGTTGCAAAACAAAATGCATATATATATATATACATATATATATATATTGATTGTCATGGCTCTTGTGGGCTGCGACGTTGTTTGGCTGTGGAATTTATTATATATATATATATATATATATATATATATATATATATATATATATATATATATATATATATATCCACGTATGGAATTTTGTGTGGTTGGCGTAATTTGCAAAAAATAATCTCAAAACAAAATGTATATATATATATGTATATGTATGTATGTATGTATATATATATATATATATATATATATATATATATATATACACGTATGGAATTTTGTGTGGTTGGCGTAATTTGCAAAAAATAATCTCAAAACAAAATGTATATATATATATATATATATATATATATATATATATATATATATATATATCCCCGTATGGAGTTTTGTGTAGACAAACATGAGCAATATCGGGGAAAAATAGAAAGTATACACTTCGTTATGGTCGCCATATCCGACATTGAAAATTTTATCCCAGGAATATTCATATACATTACCTTTTTGTTTAAATCTTTTAAAATGTTATCCGTATTTTATCAGTGAGATTAAAAGCAGAATGTCGTATCGATTGTGATGGAGACATTTACAGTTTTTAATTCTAATCATCTTATATTTGTTTTACTTTATTCATTTTAAGTTAATGAAACAAAATGGCAGCAGTTTTGGTTTAAATATTGAAATTTATAACTTTTCATACTTATCAATACTCTAAATGTTAAAAAAACACAAGGATTTCCTATTCATTTACGTAGAGGATATTTTATATCATTTTCTCAAATAACAACGAAGGTAAGAGGTCTGATTTTAATATGAGTGTTTATCATGTCAGTAGACAACTTTTCCATAACAATGGTTAGTTGATTTTTTAATACTTATATGTTATATATAATGTACATTATATTTCTCGAAAACTATTGGTCCGATTTGGCTTACATTTTCAATAAACATTTTTTATGATAAGATACAGCGTACAAAGCATAATTTTATCCGTTCGATGAACAGTTAGATATTTATATAGTTTATTCACCACAATACCACATTTATTCTAGAAGTTTTCTAAATAATACTGTGCCAGTTTGGCTGAAATTATGTATGGACCACTCTTACTATAAATCGCCGCGAATAAGGTATGCCAACAGTCCATAACTTTTACCTGTTATAAAAGGGCAAAAAGTCGTCTTATATGTATATATATATATATATATATATATATATATATATATAAATAAGAACTACGGTTGTTTACCAAAATGATCCAAGATGGCAAAACTAAAGTAAACTAAAAATATTAAATAATTAATATTTATAAATTAATCTCAACCAGATGTAAAAGCTCGATAAAACCAAATAGGAGATAGAGCTTATAATGTTCAGCCTTCAGCCTTCAGGAATTCAGTCTGGCCTCGACAGTCGAGCTGTATATTTCTCCCATTCCTTTTTTACGCACATTTTATCTTTCTTTTAATAATATATTGGAATTCCTTCCCTTTTCCTGGTACCTATTTATGAATTATTCCACGGATTTCTGCTTTTTGGCTTACTTTGGATCATCTTCCAATTACGCGATTCTCTTGGATTTTACTTGTGCGAATGGAAATTTAACTAACTTTCTTGGATTCTGCATCTTTGGATTTTACCGTCATTGGATATTTTACCCTTCACCAGAATGTCCATTCTTGTGAAATCACTTTTTCATTCACCTTACCCCCTCTACTTCACTTTTTGTTATCAAGTAAGATCTATGACTTACTTGTAGTTTCATTTAATACTTTTGCAAGCAAAATCCGATCTCGCATTTTGCTAAATGCTACCCTCTGATGAGAAGAAAAGCATTACTTCGAAACTTTGTGGATTAAGGACTATCCACTTATTTAGTGTTTCCTTTTTAAAATTAAATATGTTTTTAACTCTTTTTCAAAGTGTTTTTTAATATGTTTTATTAACTACTCAGTGATGCTTGAATGCACTGACAAATGTAACATAATGATATATTTTTGTTATTTCATCAAGTTGGCAGTAGACGTCCACTTTTAAGTGCATGTAAATTTGCAAAAAATAATCTCAAAACAAAATGTTTCTTCCAGTTGGCGCCGTTGCGCATGAGTTAAAATGGTGGCTTCTGAAGTTTGTTATGGCGTTGTTGTTGTTTGTTTTTCATTCGCAATATTGGGGAGCAACGTAAGAGAACTTCATAATGTGTTCTTTTTATACAGACAGACAAGAGACCGAACCATCTGTCAGTCAGATGTTAGAAGAAAAACAAACCCGCGTTCTATAGTAAATAACCTTGTGTTTGTTTACTAAAATAAACCGAGAATTTGACTGTTGAATATAGGACGGTAGGCAAACAGTCCAAAAATGTGAGTATTCAAACTGTGAAGGGAGTGTTATTTTAAACATAAGTGTAACACAACAACTGACGGACAGACAGACGAACAGAGAAAATGTTATTTTGGACATGCGTCCAATTGGCAGACAGACGGAGTCGTTTACAAAAATGCATACATGCATCTTACACCTGGCTTTAATCACATTTTACAAAATAAGGATCTTTAATTAACTTATTCAAATCGATTTTCAAGATTAACCGTTTAACGCAAACTTTGTAAATCTATTTTGCCCACTAATATTTTTAATTTTGCCCACTAATATTTTAGAAAAGATACGCAACCGCACATTCGCAGTTATGAGTAAAACGACAGATCGTTTTGTTTATAGTTTATAATAACCATTAAATAATTTTAAACGATTATTTAAGCAAACGGAGCAAATTTATTTTCTGTTTTGGTCTTCACATTTCATAAGCAAAGCGTGAAGAATAGCTATTTTCTAGATTGGAATTTATCCATAGAACATTTATTGTTGGTTGTTTTTATCTTGAATTTCCTCAATCTAATGGGTTCATGTTTTATCTGGGACAATTTTTTATAAAAAAAAACTTGTAAGTAAGGATGGAATGGAGCACTAACTGCTATCTAATATATTTACTCTTGTAATATAGTATATGCCAATAAGAAACAATTTATATATATATATATATATATATATATATATATATATATATATATATATATATATATAGATATATACAAACGATTTCTGGTGATGATTTGACTTCATATTATTTAGAAGGAGAAAAGCAGTTTAAGGGGAGTACTGAAGCCGCATGCTCGATGTTTTCAGTCCGAATTTTCCCTACTTCAGAATTTCATATATTTTATTAAGTTGTCTTTTGAAATAAAACTAAAAAATACATTACTGCTTCATGCGAGAAATATTATGAAAAAAATCCGCAGTATACTTAAAATACCGAGAGACATCGGGTTACTCCGATTATGTGCAAAATTCTACATGTGTATACACTTGTTTATATTTTAGGAAACTCTTTAATCTGTGTTTCTATAAACGGGCAGACATTCAGACATTTTCCTTTATTATAGAAGTATGTACTCCAGAAAACTATGCTATTCATTGGATCACCTATTAAGCTTGGGAGAGTTTGCTTTCATCATGAAAAGTAAGTTTGCAAAGTCAGTTAAATATAAAGAAGACATAATCCAAATTTAGTCAACAGCTTCTGGTTAATACTCTGGTTATATTCATTTTGTGTATTATGAGCAATTCTAGTACTATTATATCTTTCATATCTTTATTACCATCGACAATTAATAAACAGAGAAAGAGAAGGAGAAACATACATACATACATACATACATATATACATACATGATGATTTCGACGTCTTGTCAGACGAGTACTACTTCTCAGTTACTGAACATCCATGTGCCTGAAGATGACTTTTGAGTCCTGCCAGTGACTTGTGCACCCTAAAACAGACATGACACTGATGACAGTCATTAGTTTGGATGAAACCAACAGCAACGAAACTTGTATCGTTGTGCGCTTTCATGTGATTAACGAGATCTGCCTTAGGCAACAGAACCCGATCACACACCTCACAGATCCAGAGATCTCCATGATTGAGTGGTAAGGTTTGGTGCTTCCTACATGCTCTCTTGAGATTTTCTCGGTCTATCTTAGACGTCTCAAAGTGTTATGCGCTCCTGTATATCAGTGCCATCCATTGCTTGCGATCAGACGCTAGCGACTCCCAACTGTCTACAAGAACACGAAAGCTTATCAAACTATCCTTGATGCTATCACGAAGACGTTTTTTTTTGGCTTGTGCTGGGCTCTTTTGTCAAGAAGGAGCTCACCATAAAACAACTATTTTGGGAGTCAAGAGTCATCAAGCCGGACAAGATGACCCGTCCAACGCATATGGTTTTTAATAACACTTAATAACAATGGTAGCAATATCGGTGGTTTGGGCCTTATATAAGACACATGTATCAGAAATAAAACTGTTCCACTTTAAACCAAGAATGTGTCTAAGGCAGTGCTGATGAAACCTCTCAAACTGTTCCACATGTAACCGGTACAAGGTCCATATTTCAGACGCACAGAGTAGGTATGGCAACACACATGCTTGATATACTGACATTTTACTTGTCAGAATTAGATCACCATCAAATCAGACTATCTTGTAACCTTCCAAATGCGTCCGATGCCTTGCTGATTCTGTCTTATTTCCGCATCAAAAGAGCCATCATTTGATAAAGTACTACCAAAGTAGACAAATTTTTTTACGACTTCAAGACGCTTTCCATAGACGAAGATATTATGTTCCACGTGCAGATCATCAGGAGCTGGAACGTACATTACCTTAGTCTTCTTAATTCTAAATGTCAGTCCGAAGTAATATTAGTGAAGAGATCCATCATCAATTGCATATCTACTGGGGAGTGTGTCACCAGGTCAGCATCATCAGCATACAACAGCTCTCTAACACACTCATCACCAAGAAGTGTTTTGGCTTAGAATCTTCTGAAGTTGAATACCTTTCTAGTCGTCCGGAATCTAATATAAACACTTATATCATAGTCGCGGAAACCATACCAGAGCAAAGCAATCAGATGGAGCGAAAACAGTATTGGTGCAGGTATAGCAACCTGCTTCACTCGATGACCAATGGGGAATTCCTTTGGTTAAATCCACAAACAACTGACAAAGAGGCATTCATCAGAGCCCCGTCTGTGTGGCAGTTGTCACGACGTGCATGTGGGTTTGATTTGTCTGGGAGAATCACAACAATATGACGCTAAGACATCAGTGTGCTTTTAGCACACGTCTTCTCCAGACCATGACCACATACATACATACATACATACATACATACATACATACATACATACATACATACATACAGACAGACAGACAGACAGACAGACAGACATAAGAGTGGAATTGCGAATGATAGACACTAAATAAAACAAGGGCTAGGAATCAAACAACACAGTTAATTGCAAATTGTAGGTTTTTTTAAACTGGGCTCAATCATAAAATTGAGGAACATTTTAACATTAAAATTTTTCTGATTAAAATATATAGGAAAGAAGCTTAATTATAATATATATATATATATATATATATATATATATATAGTATGATTTTCTCTGATCTATTCGTAAAATAATGCTCACAATTATTTAATTGAATAAAATCAGACTGAAAAATGTATCGCATCCATAGTTCAAACATAACCAAATAGTCTAAGTGAGTTTTTGGTGCTCGGACAATGCTTGGAAAGGATTATCGTCTACTTTTTTGCTTAGAAAATGATGAAGGAAATATCAAGAATATCCAGAGCAGTGATTGAAGAAGTTGACTTTATTTACGAACAAAATAGTATGTCTTTGTATAATAAATAGTGTTTTAGAGTCAAGCACACTTCTGTCAAAACACAAATAGATAGTTAACCCGTGTCCCGGCATTACCTTGAAAAGTAAATTAACAGCCTTGAATGATTTGCCATATTGGGTCAATATTACTTATTATTATTATTATTAGTATTTTCATGAATAATATAGTTAGACGAAACCAATATCGATGTAATAAGATTGTTTATATATATATATATATATATATATATATATATATATAAGTGTGAACGCGACACATTCAATATAATTATGAGCCTTATTATGGCTAAATAATGCAAATACTATTTTAGTCTCATACATTACAAAAATGAATAAAATGAATAGACGGAGAAGTGGGGACGGTTAGTGGAGGAACTGCAATTGTGGACCTTAAGTCTGCCTACTTGCATCTGCATGTGACAAAGGAAATATTACAGTACCAACTGGTCTGCTATTAAGGAAAACATATTGCTTAACACGACTTGGATTCGGATTGAATGTTGCTCCGAATATTATGCCAGCTATTTTTAAAACGGTGTTGAAGAACAGAATCAAAACTAAAGAAGATATTTAGCCATACATTGATGATATAATGGTAGACGTAACAAAGATATCATCAAAATAACTTGTAGAATATTTGAAATGATTTGGACTGATAGCAAAATTGCCAGAATCTCTGGACGAATGAGTAACACTGTGTCTTAAAAGAAGGATGTGTGAGCTAATATGCAGACGAGGCAACGAGATCCCAGTGATAGGAGGAGAAATTAGTAGACGGGAGTTATTTTCTATCTGTGGCAAATTGTTAGGACACAATCCAGTTGCTGGATGGCTGCGACTAGCATGTAGTTATGTTAAAAGTAGAACAAGTGGAGTGGATTGGGAGGGTAGAGTTGATAGCAAAACTATCAAAGTAATGAAGGGAATTCTTGCTGATGTAGAAAAATAATCCTGTTACTAACTTGGCCCATATCTGAAATAGAAATCAGAGTGGTGTGGTGTGATGCAAGCAATATTGCAACCCGCGTGGTCGTGGAAATTGTTGGTTTGATGACTGAAGATACAGCGTGGTTGAGAAAAAATCACTATAATCATATAATTGTGACCGAATTAGACGCTGGTCTAAAAGGCGTCAATTTAGCTATCAAGTGGGGCTTCATAGAAATAAGAACCGATTCAAGTAAAGTATTTCAGTTGGGTAAATGCTACAGTGGAAGAAAGAGGAAGAATACGAACAAAGGGTGCTTGGAGAAATGATTGTAAAACGAGGATTAGGGATGCTTAAAGAGTTAGTATCTGAATTTGAATTGCGAATAAAAGCAGTGTTTATGTCTTCAGAGAGAAACAAATAAGATGCGTAACACTAATAAAAACAGTGGTTAGTCGAGAAAGAAGAGGTCCCAGTATGCTGTTTAGGAATTGGTGAACTAGAAAAGTTGCATGGCATGCACCACATGGGAGTGGAGAAAACAGTATATTTGGTACGGAAAGTTAACCCACGTGTAAAACAGGAAGAAATTTTGGTGGTTAAGAATTGTATTCGATGCAAATCGATTGATCCCACCCACAATATGCATAATCCTGTTGAAATTAGGACTTCAAAGAGTTTACCAAGATTAGCTATAGACATGACCCACTATTATGGAGGGGCATATTTGTCAAATATTGGCTGCGGATCTGGTAGACTGGCAATATGGAGAAAGTTATATGCGGAGTCGGCATCTGCAGTTGCAGAGAAATTGAAAAATGTTATGCTTGAACTTAGAAAATGGATCATGAGAACAGTAGTCCGAATAATCCAAATGATAAAAAGGGTCAAAATAAGATAATAAAAAAAGTTGAAAATCTGCATTTTTTTTTGTAATTTAACTGTAAGTATTATTAAATCTAATGTAAATATTTCTTTTTCAACTCGGGTTAAAGCTGCCTCGAAGAGAAATTTATAAGAAAAATAGCTGGATGCTTGGCGCCGTCTGGTCTGTGTGTGTGTGTGTGCGTGTGTGTGTGTGTGTGTGTGTGTGTGTGTGTGTGAGTTCCCTCTTCATAGGTTCCGTAACGGCTGAGTCTCTCTTTTGTAAATTTCACACAAAACTAATTTATATGTCTGGCAGTGTTCTTAGATATATTTTATACAGAAATTAATTCGGTAAGTATCGAAAATCGAAAAAATACGATCCTAAAAATAGTTTTTCTTCCTTATAGATAAAAATGAATTTTTATAGGGGAATATTTTTCAGTTACACCGGCTAAGGGAGATAATTCTAAGCAAATCAAGAAAGATTCAATTCTCAGCAAATCATTTTTTCTTAAAAAAAAAAGAGAACTGCTGTTATTTGGAGATATAACACAGTAGTAGAGTATTCGACTAAAGATCGAATGGTCCCCGATTCAAGCCCGGGTGTGTCACACCATTTTATTTTAATTTTTTCTTATTAATGAGTTCAATTCAAATCATTTCTTTGTTTACATATTTTATAACTAAAAATTAATCAAAAGTGACTTTTCCAGGGCATTCATCGTCAAACCCAAATATTAGCTGACATGATATTGTAAACAAACACAAACGAAATTTGATGAATGACATTATTATTATTATTATTATTATTATTATTATTATTATTATTATTATTATTATTATTATTATTATTATTTATTCATTTATTTATTTTAAAATCTTTTTTTGCGAATTAGTTCACAGAGTAAATTATTTTTCGTAATGTATAATATTCAATAGAGGAGTGATTCTATAATACATACACAATCTGAATAAATTGAAATATCATGTTTAAACATATTGCATGACCTGGCAACGCCTGGCATTCAGCTAGCAATATATATTACGAGGAATAATTTGCTCGGTGGACTAATTCGCAATAAAAATAAAAATAACTAACTAAATAAAAATGATAATGTCGTTCATCAAATTCCTTCTGTGTTTGTTTATAATATCACGTCAGCTGATATTTGGGATTGACCATAAATGTCCTAGAAAAGTCATTTTTGATTAATGTTTAGTTTTAAAATATGCAAACGAAGAAATGCTTTGCGGCAATTTTAAATAGTACCTCTTCTTTTATCGTAAATTGAACTCATTAATAAGAAAAGTTTTTTTTTTTATTATTACATTTTCACCTCAAACAAGGCGCATTGCCATTTTGGTGTAGGGGGCTACTATCAGGGGCAGCAACTACTGGGGCACTATATTGGGATTTAGGCAGCAAGATGTCGGTTCACGATGCACTTGAACTTCTGCATGTCAGTACAGTTGGGGAAGCAGGAACATGGAATGGAATTCCAGAGTCTAGCGGTTATGGGGAAGAAACTACTGGAGTAGAAAGATCTTTTACATCTAGGGATCTCTACTGTGTGGGGGTGGGATTTAGCTGCCTGTCGGGTTTGTCGAGGGTGTCTACGTCGTGGGGGCACAAGTGTCTGCAGTTCGCCAGAGCATTCACCATTAAAATACTTGTAGAACAGGCAGAGGGATGCAACGTTTCGTCGATGGGACAGAGGCTGAAGCTTAGATGCCAGTTCAGGGCCTATCAGATTGGCGACTCTTATTTGAACCTTGTCTAGGAGCAAGAGACTAGTAGCAGATGCACCGGCCCAAATGTGACAACAATACTCCATACATGGGCGAATGGTGGCCTTATAGAGGTACAACATACTTTCAGGTGTCAGCAGTTTTCTAGCACGGTAGGGAGAGCCTACCTTTTTCGCAGCGGCCCTGGCAATGTTTTCAATATAACTGTTCCAACTCATGTTTCCTGTGAACGTTAGGCCAAGCAGTTTGAAAGATGTACTCTCAGACAGGGAGTAACTGGCCATTGCTATTGGTTGCAGAGAAGGTTTCTTGTAATTATTGAAGGAAACCAGTTTAGTCTTGGCAGCATTGATGTGACCATCCATTTATGTCCCCATTCCACTACAGATTGGAGGTCATCCTCTAGTGCTTTTGCTATTTCTTTAGATATATGTTCGTTTGTTTTCCTGTCATGCCTGTTATAGAGCGTGGTGTCATCATCAAATATACCCCTCTAAGAGGCAGTTTTGTCGGAGAGGTCATTAATAAATATTAAGAACAACAGAGGTCCAACGATAGACCCCTGAGGCACTCCCGCATTTATATCATATTGTTTAGACGTACGACCGTCGAGGACAAGCTGGATTTTTCTCTTATCTAAGAAGGATTTAATTGTGTTAAGTATTCTACCAGTGATACCTTATGGTTTAATTTTCCTGAGGAGACCCTTGTTCGATACCCTGTCAAAAGCCTTAGATATATCTAGAGCTACCGCTCTGCCCTCCAACGCTTTGTCCAGTGAATGGTATATACGTTCAGAGATTACAGTGAGGATGTGGAACGGGCATGTCTAAATCCATATTGTTTGTCAGTCAGAAGTTTAGCATCTGTAAAATGCCGGACTAGAGCATGGTTACGTTGAAGTTATAAAAATGATGATGTACACGAGGGCTTTAACAGGGGACTATTCGATCTGTAGTCGAATACTCAGCCACTGTGCTATATCTCCAAATGATCACAGTTCTGTTTTTTTTAAGAAGAAATGGTTTGCTGAAAATTGAATCTACCTTGATTTGCTGAGAATATTTTCCCCTTTAAAAATTCTTCTTTTTATCTAGAAGAGAGAAAGACTATTGTTAAGATCGGATTTTTTCGATTTTCGATATTATCGGATGAATTTCTGTATAAAATATATCTAAGAACATTTCCAGATATATAAATTAGTTTTGTGTGAAATTTGCAAAAGATTGGCGCAGCCGTTCCGGAACCTATGAGAAAGAAACTAACGCAGACACAGACACACGCACCTACACAGACACGCACACACACAAGGTGACATTTATAAAATAGTAGGGATTTAATGACACGATCCTTTTACGACTATCTGCAGAGGTAGAGTATTATTAGAACAATTTTTCAAGTTCATGTAGACGGAAATTAATGAGTATAGCAGAAACAGACAAACGTATAGAGAGTCATCTGCCATGTTAGTCTGCATATTAATTCATTTCTGATCGGCAGATTATTTATACACAATCTGTTGCGTGTTTTCGGGTAAAAATCAAACAAAAGAGACAAGATGATATATAAAACTAGCTCAGCACCAGATAAAAACAATTAATTGATATATAAAAGAATTCCACGGTGTCAAAATACATCAGACAAAAACGGAAGTGACGGTCATGTTGTTTCCTGTTTACTTAATTCTTCAGCACAGCATGTGTCAGCACACGAGGTTATTTTAAGGAACATCCGAAAATAGCAGCACATTTGCGATAAGAACATTAGAAATGGGCCGAGGACACTTTAAAAACTATATATCACCATGTGTCCTTGCCGTTTTTCATATTGCACTGTGGCGTTTCAAATAAAAAAACAACAGTAACACCAATAACAATAATAATGATAATAATAATAATATGCAAATGCAACTAAAACATAAAAGAGTTATTTCCTGAAACAAGCAAAGAAATATGTTTATGTTTAGTAATGACGTAAAGTAGGCAATTAAAATAATAGCATAAGTTTTTTGGATTAAAGAAATAAACTAAATTCGTATATAATGATAAAAAAAATTCTCAAGGACACTTTTGGAGTCTATTAGATGAAGAATTTTAGAGAAATTGATGCATATATATATATATATATATATATATATATATATATATTATGAGTCGTTATAATAGATATCTATATATTATATAAGACTGGATTACGTATCTGACGGTTTATGAATACCATACATACACAAAAATATTTTAATCATTACATTTATTCACTTGTCTGAAGTAATATCAATTAATTAAGTAAAATGAACTATTGAATAATTAAAAGAATTCTATGCTACATAAAATGTGATTTTCTCGAGTGATTTAATTTAAAAAGTTACGTTTTTGTTGTGGCCCGAAAGGATCACGAAGGAAAAACACGGATACAGCTATTGGTTAGAAAGGTAAATTATATCAAATCAAAACAGAATATACAAAGACCAACTGTCATATCACGTACCACAAAAATGGAGTACTATGAAGTTTACAGACAACACTAAAAGTCGTACCACTTGGTATATTTCTACAGTTCGGAAAAGTTCATCTCTTGCGCAGAGATGAATTCCACAGCACCATCTCCCAAACCATTTTGCTCTTCGAAAAGCTTGTCAATATCGTTTCCATTTTGGTTCGATTGTCAGACGTCTGTGAATTCTCTTTCCTCTAGACCGCCGCTGTTCTAATTAGGGTTAGTCGCGTTCAAACGTCTCGAAAATGGTGTCGATCGGTTTTTTTCTCTACAAGAAAATGTCTCTAGTATCATCTGTGTGATCTTTTTAAATTGGTTGAGGTGGCGTTCATGAGTGTCTTGTATCTTGTATGGTATACCCGATGTCGTCAATCCTTTACGATTTAATTTAAGCTCTGTGTTTATGTAGTAATATGATTAATTCATTTCTGAATGAGATTCCAATTCCATGGCGAAAGTTCAGTTAATTTGCTATTTCTACTTCATACAAAGAAACTGAAATGTTAGAAGTTGGTGAAGTCGAATTTGTCTATCCTACTTATTGCTTGAGTAGATATTGGCTTTTACTGCCCTAAACGCGTCAACAGATTTTCGATTTTAACAAAACTTTTTTGTACAACTTTATTTTATTTTTTGCCCACTGTTTAATTGTTGCTCCGTTATTTTCGACATATTTTCGAATTATACGCGTTATTCATTTGAGTGCTTTTATAGATTTGCTGTATGCAATTCAGTTGAAAATATTTTGTTGTTTTATTAGATAGTTCGTCTGCAAGTTTCTGTAGAGTGTGATTGGATTCGCCTTCGAGTTTGACTAAAACTCCCCGTATAATCATAGCATTTTTTGCCAATACACTTTCTTCAGTTTTCCGTTGTTGAAATATCTTTTGTTCTTGCAGTTCTGATTTCTATAGCATTTGTTGTTACTATAGTTCTTGTTTTTATTGCATCTATTTTTTCTGTAATTGTTGTTGTTGAATCATCCTTAAAATTACCTCTTTAAAGCAATCCATCTTTACTTAGAGTTAAAAATAGACTTCGCAGCCTCGTAGGAGATGTCATTTTCTCTTCCTTGCAACCTCTATCTCACAGAGGAGATGTTGCGAGTTTGTCTCTGATGTATGGTTATTTTCATGGAAAGTGTTCGACTGAGCTTCAATCTATGGTCCCCCCTCGCCAAACTTTCACAAGAAACACTCGTCTAGCTGTAAACACTATCAATAATTCCCCCACTCTTTATCTGTGCCTAAACCTAAACGTAGATTCCATGAACAAAGCTTCTTTCTTAGAACTGCACGCCTGTGGAATTGTCTTCCGTTTTCCTGCTTTCCGGCTGACTACAATATGATTGTCTTCAAGTCTAATGTAAATAAGTTCTTGATGAGCCGTTCCATATAAGTTATCAAATTTGCCAAGTTTTCATTACTAATGATTACTATATTGTCCAATTTCTACTGTACACTCTTTAACCCTTATCCTTGAGTGGCCTCTTGGCCTTGATAAGTGGTGATGCCTATGTAAAAAAAACCAAAAAACCCTCATGTTATAATCACAATATCTGTATGTTGAAACAGTTTAGGGTTTTTTTTCTGAAAGTAAAAACTATTTAATTGAAGAAAACGTGTTTACCTCTTTATTTTTTATTAGTTTTAAATGAATATATATTTTCAAGTACAGTTTTTAGAACTTTTTCAGTGTTTAACAAAACGACTTATTTAGGCATTAGTTAAAAAGTTTTTATTTTTTATTTCCGTGACTTGATAACTCAGTGTATAATTACTAGGTACGGGCAAAATGAATGCCGACGCTAAAATGTATAAACATTTTAACCCCTCTCTTTACTTAAAAATTCACCAAAAGTCAGGAAATTAACCAATTTTAATAAATTTTTCAGTATTTATCAAATAATGATTGCGGAATATAATGAACTAATTAATTTTATTTAAGTCTTAGTGGAAATGTATTATTTTGTTTAAACAAAAATAGCTTTACTAAAGTTATGGTTTTCAGTAGTAAATAAAATACGTAAGAATTTATTTTTGCTTTTTTTTATATAAATAAAGCATCGTAATTTGTAACAATAAAAAATAAAATACTTTTTACAGGAACATTACGAAAAATGTCCTAAAGTCCGTATTAATGAATTCGATATAACTCGAAGAAAAATGAATATCTCGAATTACCGATATTACCATTAAGCATTGTTTATTTAATATTTTCACCCCCAAAAATTATAATAGAAAAATATTTCTACTTTTATTTTTAAATTACAGATTTCGCATACTTTTTATATGCAAGATTTTAGTAATTTCCTTGCTCCCAAGAATGTGAAACTTTCGGCGTAACATAATTTTTATATGATATTGGTCAATAATTAAAACAAAAATTAATTTAAAAACGGAACATAGAAAAATAATTAAATTAAAAAATGGTAAAATTTATACAAACATTTGCAATATAAATGTACGGATGCATGTCTGGGGTAAAGAAAAAGAAACCCAGCACCCCTCCTTCCTTTTAATTACATGACGTCATTCTCAGACAGCTTTTCGACTGTTTCAGATTTTGGGTCTCCGTATATTCCGTATTTCCAAAAGTATGGTCTGTTGAGGTTTTGTGAACGGCAAAACACTCGGTTTTGGGGTCTAATTCAGCTATTTTTTGTGCAAACAAGGTGTTTTTTTTATTTAATCCAATACCTTAGGATTTTACTTTGCCGGTTAACTTTACAAAATAGTCATTTTACTTTACCGGTTCACTTTACAAAATAGTCATTTTACTTTACCGGTTCACTTTACAAAATAGTCATTTTACTTTGCCGGTTCACTTTACAAAATAGTCATTTTACTTTACCGGTTCACTTTACAAAATAGTCATTTTACTTTGCCGGTTCACTTTACAAAATAGTCATTTTACTTTACCGGTTCACTTTACAAAATAGTCATTTTACTTTGCCGGTTCACTTTACAAAATAGTCATTTTACTTTACCGGTTCACTTTACAAAATAGTCATTTTACTTTGCCGGTTCACTTTACAAAATAGTCATTTTACTTTACCGGTTCACTTTACAAAATAGTCATTTTACTTTGCCGGTTCACTTTACAAAATAGTCATTTTACTTTGCCGGTTCACTTTACAAAATAGTCATTACATGCACTTTAATAGAATGTGGTTGGGTGAACTCGTTGCACTTCTGCGTCCTCGACGTAAATACCCTGGACCAACTCGACAAGCAACAAAATTTCCTCCCTTCACCGTAAAAACTCTAGATGTCGAAAAGCCTTCTACTCTAATACTTCCTTTTCTTTTAAACTTTGTAATTTATCCCGGTCTACTACTTTCCCTAGCCGCAGAAGTTTAAATATAATGTGAACAAACATCTTGCTGTTCAATTTTCCACAGTTCCCTATTAGACACTATCCCAAATAATAGATCCTTACGTTCCAAATGACAATACTGCTTCTCTTACTGTACTGACATGCAGACGTTTAAATGTAATGTGAACCGACACCTCGATGCTCCATCCCCCACAGTCCTCTGTCAGACACGATCCTAAATAGTATCCACTTAAGTTCAAATTGCAATATGCCTTGTTCGGAGTGAGAAAAGAGTAAAAAGAAACACATGAAAATTGAAAAATGACTTATCATAATAGATAATCTATCTATATATAAAACAGTAGAAGTATAGGTTTCCGTCTGTTTGTCTCTATGTAGCTATTTAACCGATAAACACTTAAACTAGTAGTCACATATTACTGAAGTTAGCAGTAAATAGTAATCACACACCAAGGATTGTTTATAACAAGTAAAATTTTCGATAGATAAATAACGCGTATACACACACACACACACACACACACACACACACACACACACATATATATATATATATATATATATATATATATATATATATATAGAGAGAGAGAGAGAGAGAGAGAGAGAGAGAGAGAGAGAGAGAGAATTAAAAAGGAACAAACCGAGTTATGTGTTCATCAACGTATCGTCTTTATTTCGACACTTCCTTTTGTCGGAATACTATTTCCGTTATTCTCATCACACATATATATGCAAGTTGAAATGTTACTTTCAATTTGCTGACATATTTTTTTACTTCTTTTTGCATATGCCCAAATTAAATTAATTTCTTTAAGTCGTTTAATATTAATGTTTTTTTTTTGTTTATTTATTATTTTTACCTATATCCCGATAACGACATCGGTAGGTGACGCGGCTGAAACGCTAAATGTTTTGGTTTCGTTTCTAGCTGATGGAACCCAAGTCATTTAATTTCTTTGAAATAAACCCAGAAAATTGATATTTATCTCTAAAAGGATTTTTACAATGAATTTATTTAACTTCAAATTTTAGCTGAATTGGTTAGCTCGCCCTAAAAACATTTTTCATAAATTTTTTTTTTCACGTGTGCAAATATATATTTTTTTCTTTGGGAAATTAAGTTTAGTCCTTACTCTTTCAAATACAATCAAAAAGTATTCGGAAACCTACAAAAAAATTATGATAAATCGGCTTTCAAAACTAGGTACCCCTATCTTTATTCGTTTATTTTTACCCATACTTAGTAATTACCGTATAATTTTATCCATTTCTTTTTTTTGCTAATTGAAAACATTTGTTCGTGGTCTTTTTTAAAATTCCAGTTATTCGTCGCAAAGTCCCACAGAATACCATATTTGATGATATTCAGGTCCATAATCATATCACAAATAGTTCCTCACGATCCAGGATTCGACTTCAAGATATCTACACGACACGATCATACCATATTTGATACCTCAAATGTAGGATTCCCTTATCGCAGAAAAAAAGCAGTGATACTCAGAGATTCCCACAGCTCATCTATTACACAAGAAAAGGCTACGAAGACTATTTTGAACTTTGAACATGAGAAAACTAACTAAATAAAATGTTTTACATAAAAATAACAAAGTCGTCGTATTTTGTTGATTTTAATAATTTTAAAGCCGTGGAATAGCTTTTTTTTTATTAATATGTTCTAAGCTTTGTTACCTAAGAACTCGCGGTAGTGTATTATGAAAAATTAAATTTCCTTTGCAATACCTGTATTGTTAGTTTTAACCAATTAATGCCAGTTCACTTTACAAAATAGTCATTTTACTTTGCCGGTTCACTTTATAAAATAGTCATTTTACTTTACCGGTTCACTTTACAAAATAGTCATTTTACTTTACCGGTTCACTTTAAAAAATAGTCATTTTACTTTGCCGGTTCACTTTGCAAAATAGTCATTTTACTTTACCGGTTCACTTTACAAAATAGTCATTTTACTTTGCCGGTTCACTTTACAAAATAGTCATTTTACTTTACCGGTTCACTTTACAAAATAGTCATTTTACTTTGCCGGTTCACTTTACAAAATAGTCATTTTACTTTACCGGTTCACTTTACAAAATAGTCATTTTCCTTTGCCGGTTCACTTTACAAAATAGTCATTTTACTTTGCCGGTTCACTTTACAAAATAGTCATTTTACTTTGCCGGTTCACTTTACAAAATAGTCATTTTACTTTACCGGTTCACTTTACAAAATAGTCATTTTACTTTGCCGGTTCACTTTACAAAATAGTCATTTTACTTTACCGGTTCACTTTACAAAATAGTCATTTTACTTTGCCGGTTCACTTTACAAAATAGTCATTTTACTTTGCCGGTTCACTTTACAAAATAGTCATTTTACTTTACCGGTTCACTTTACAAAATAGTCATTTTACTTTACCGGTTCACTTTACAAAATAGTCATTTTACTTTGCCGGTTCACTTTACAAAATAGTCATTTTACTTTGCCGGTTCACTTTGAAAAATAGTCATTTTACTTTGCCGGTTCACTTTACAAAATAGTCATTTTACTTTGCCGGTTCACTTTACAAAATAGTCATTTTACTTTACCGGTTCACTTTACAAAATAGTCATTTTACTTTGCCGGTTCACTTTACAAAATAGTCATTTTACTTTACCGGTTCACTTTACAAAATAGTCATTTTACTTTGCCGGTTCACTTTACAAAATAGTCGTTTTACTTTACCGGTTCACTTTACAAAATAGTCATTTTACTTTACCGGTTCACTTTACAAAATAGTCATTACATGCACTTTAATAGAATGTGGTTGGGTGAACTCGTTGCACTTCTGCGTCCTCGACGTAAATACCCTGGACCAACTCGACAAGCAACAAAATTTCCTCCCTTCACCGTAAAAACTCTAGATCTCGAAAAGCCTTCTACTCTAATACTTCATTTTCTTTTAAACTTTGTAATTTATCCCGGTCTACTACTTTCCCTAGCCGCAGAAGTTTAAATATAATGTGAATAAAACTCTTGCTGTTCAATTTTCTACAGTTCCCTATTAGACACTATCCCAAATAATAGATTCTTACGTTCCAAATGACAATATGCCTTGTTTTTGGTGAAAAATAATTTAAAAAACCTAATATGAAAAATAATTTAGCTCATTGCTAAAGATGAATCGAAATATATCACGTTCTATCTGATATTTGAATATTTATATATTCAATTATTCCAACCCTAGATAGAAAGTTTACCGTCATAGTGAGTGATAAAGATGAAATTGTCATGATATTTTTTAAAAATAAGTAAATATCAATGTAATTAAATGTCAATGTAAGTAAATGTCAATGTAATTAAATGTCAATGTAATTAAATGTCAATGTAAGTAAATGTCAATGTAATTAAATGTCAATGTAATTAAATGTCAATGTAAGTAAATATCAATGTAATTAAATGTCAATGTAAGTAAATTGGTCAACTTTAATGAGGAATTTACTCTGTAAGTGAGTTGAATACTTATTGTTTTTTTTTTCTGAGTTGATATTAATGATATTTCTAGGCGTTCGGTAATCATTCTGGATTAACTGGTGTTTTTATAACATTTAAACGGGAGAAAATTAAGAAACGGTGATTCTGGTGGCAGTGTTACTATAAAATTATTAGTCTGTGAATGTGATGCTATCTTCTTTTTGAAAAGTTGGTTTGAGAGCGTATTAGAGCACAGATTAAATATAATAAATATTGAATAAGGATGAGTAGAGTGCAGACTTTTTTTTAAAACAAACTAATATGCTTCGCCAGTGTTTGCATTTACTATTTATCTAGGTATATTATTTAAATATTCATATAAAAGCCAGCAAGTTTATTTTTTTATATATTCTTTCCGAATTTATTTCAGGCGGCGAAGTAAATTTCACGTGATTGTCTGACTTGCGATTTGCTTTTTCACTTCCAATCACTAATTAAATCACTTCGTTTGAAAACTAGAGAAAAGAACGTTTTACTTTTTTACTTTTACATAGAATTATGTACAAATTAATACACATTGACAATTTTTAAAAGAAAATACCTCCAGACAAGGCATGTAGGCATTCGATGTAAGGAGCTAAAAGAAAAATACTACTTCATGTTAAAAAACTATGCAACGATAAATGTTAGATGGATAGATTTCGACCAAGAAACCAGTTTTCTCCCTTTTTTTAAAAACATACCCCAATTGAATGTGAGGACTAAACGATGAAATATAGGAAACGTGAGATACGAAGTTTCTGAAAGTAAAGAAGAAAAAAAAAACTAATGCAAGTTTTGTATTCTCCGATTTATATAGAGTGGATGATAACGTATTTATAACCACGCATATACATTCACGCACGCATGGAGAATTGTTGCCACATCTGGGCTGATGCATTTACCACTAGTTTCTCACTCTTAGATAGAGTCTAAAATATCTCCAATTTAAAAGGTACCACACTATCGGCCAAGCTCAAACCTCTGCAATTTACATACGTCTAACTAACATGGCAAGCAGCAAAATCCCGACCCTTTATTCTAGAGGTCGCTGGATGCTGGAAAGCTGTCTATTCTAATAGTTTCTTCCATTGAACTGCTAAACTTTGGAATTCCCTCCTTGTTTCCCTGCTTCTCTGACTGTACTGACATGCAGACGTTTGAATGTAATGTGAACAGACACCTCAATGCTCCATCCCCCACAGTCCTCTGTCAGACACGATCCTAAATAGTATCCACTTAAGTTCAAATTGCAATATGCCTTGTTCGGAGTGAGAAAAGAGTAAAAAGAAACACACGAAAATTGCAAAATGACTTATCATAATAGATAATCTATCTATATATAAAACAGTAGAAGTATAGGTGTCCGTCTGTTTGTCTCTATGTAAATATTTAACCGATAAACACTTAAACTAGTAGTCACATATTACTGAAGTTAGCAGTAAATAGTAATCACACACCAAGGATTGTTTATAACGAGTAAAATTTTCGATGTATAAATAACGCGTATACACACATATATATATATATAGAGAGAATTAAAAAGGAACAAACCGCGGTATGTGTTCATCAACGTATCGTCTTTATTTCGAGACTTCCTTTTGTCGGAATACTATTTCTGTTATTCTCATCACACATATATATGCAAGTTGAAATGTTACTTTCAATTTGCTGACATATTTTTACTTCTTTTTGCATATGCCCAAATTAAATTAATTTCTTTAAGTCGTTTAATATTAATGTATTTTTTTTTATATATTATTACCACATATCTCTCGATAGCGACATCGGTAGGAGACGCGGTTGAAACGCTAAATGTTTTGGTTTCGATTCTAGCTGATGGAACCCAAGTCATTTAATTTCTGAAATCACTACTATATATTAGGTACAATATAATATTCGATAGGAAATTGGCTCTGTAATGATAAATACGAAATCTGCATGAAGTAAAATATATTTAAGCGTATTTTATAATCGTTGAACACGAATGGATCCATTCATTAAATCTACGCTTTTAGCGCTAAAATACTATTTCAAAGTTAATCGTGACAGAACAACCAAGCGACGGATGGAAAATCTATCTTAACGAAAAGACGAAGAATGTCATGAAAATATCCCAAAACATTTCAAGTTTTTTTTTGTTTATTGCAAAACATAAACCACGACGCTCACAACAATATGAACATATAAGGAAACACATTAATTTGGTTTTATTTTAGTCGTCTTTTATTAAAGAGTTGTTTTTCTTTGCGAAATCGCAAGAATGCTAAAGATGTTTGCATATTTAGCTCAACAAGTGGGTACATATCTTATCCTTAGATCTTCGAGATGGAATGCGGCGTATCCTCCCCCTCGAATTATTTAATGAACAATTTAGGCGCAGTTAATGGCATTGTTTTTCTCTTTTGTAGAAATTACAGACATTTAGGTTCCCATATACAGGAAATGTTGTTCTATTCGTATCCGCAAGCCAATCATACTTTTATCTGTTTGAGGTAGAACTGGGAGATACAATTGGGGTTTGGTGATATGAATAAACGCTTCTTGGTTCGGTTTAAAGCTTTGCGAACCAACAGTTCTGCCACATTGATATCAGCATTGTAAAAGGACAGATGTTCATTTTACAAGATAAAGGAAGCTCGTTAGTTTGATAGATTAGCAAATATATGCGTTTGAAATACGCATATATTTGTAAATCTACTTATTTATTGTATCTAGTATTTGCTTGTTTGGTTGTTTTGTTTTACGGCGTATCAACCCTTTTCCGATTATTTTAGCAAAATCTAATAATTATAGAAAAAAAGCTTTTTATGCTTCAAGTTATTTATATTCTCAAACATTTAGTTATTGTGTTTTGTTTTGTTGTTTTTTTTATGAAAATTGTTGTACTTTCATTATTTTTATACTTTTAAATATCTTTTCATGAGTTTGGTTTACTTATTTTGAAGAAGAACGTTGTTTTTGTTTTGGGCTTTGCAAAACATGATTGAGTTTTTTAAGGGGACATGAAAAACAATAAGATTAATTTTTGATGCACTAAAGCAAAGAAGCCGGTTTATGTAGTAATAAATTCTTCTTAATATTCAGAAATATAAATAAACCTATGATGTAATTGTTTTTACAGACATAGGCTAAATGTATTATATTTTTGTATTCATTTTAATAACTGCCTTTTGTACAAATGTATGTAGTATGATAATTTTGTTTGTAAATGTTTAACAGTTGTTAAAAAGTTAGTCGAGCTAAAAAAAAACTCAATAAAGAGAGAGAGAGAGAGAGAGAGAGAGAGAGAGAGAGAGAGAGTGGTGAAGATAGATTAATTAATCACCCTTTGTCTTCCTACTTATCGAGCCGCGAAAGTTTTTAAACTTTGCTTCTTAGCCCGAGATCTATGGACATAATAATACGCACACATGTATCTATTTTTTACAATTAGGTTATCACTTATCAAGGGCAAGAACCATTCAAGTATAAAGGATAATAATAATTTGATTTCAATTTTCTAAAAGGTAAACTCTAATATCGAATCTGAAATCTGGATCTTTCTATTTTTGATGTGCTAAACTTTTGTTCTGATTACAAATTTTCCATCTTGCATTTAATTTAACAAGAACGTGACCAGCTTTTGGAATTATCTGACTGACTTTCCCCGCGGTTTTTGGAAGTGGTATGATATATGCCCCTTGTCTGATGCACCAAATTTTATATCCTAATAAAAATCATTTCCTTGGCGTGATTGAAACCAAACTATTCTTGGAATTCCACTAATTACGTTCCCGTTTCGAGTATTCCAACATGGATATTTCCATTTGCACATCAATTCACAGGATTCTTCCAGTATTCTAAGGATTTTCTATGCTGTACAAGTACTTTCTGGATTTTAGAGGATTGTACTTAGACTTGATGCTCCATAATTTTTATACCATGTTGGATTTGTAAACGGTTGTCATATTCTTCGCTTTTCGGAATTCTAAACTAAAGACTTCACTGAAACCTGTATCATTTTATTTTTATTTTATTTTATTATATATATTATTTCATGTTATTTTTTTAAAACTTTTTTAAACATTTAAAAAAATATTTTTCTAATAAAATGTTTCAAATATTTTATTTCTTGCCAATTTTATTATAAATTTTAAATATAAACAGGAAGTTCGGTGTTGTAATCAGGTACTTCAAACTGAAGTTTTTACCTGACACTGATGCTGTCATGTTTTGAGTCGTCGATGCTTCGTCTATCCTTTCACCTAACAATTTATAAAATAGCCTATCTTCGTTTTTACTTTTTACTAAAAACAAACAAACAAACAAAAAAACGACAAAAAAAAACACACACACAGTTCTATTTGTTTCAAATATGCTTATGTGGAATACGGACACGGATTTTTATGACTCTTCGGTACATTCACCTAACAATTTAATAAAAAGATATCGTAGGGTTGTTATAATAATAATAATAATAATAATAATAATAATAATAATAATAATAATAACCATATCAAAGCAAAGATCGATAAAACACAAGAAAACAGGAAATGAAAACTCTGAGGACAAAGAGACAAAACGATAAACGATATAGTAAGTGAATGCAGCAAAATTGCCCAAAAGGAATACAAAAACAGCCACGACGAAGTGGGGAGGGCTGTTCACTGGGGATTGTGCAAACGGCTGCATTTTGAGCATACAGACAAATGGTACAAGCATAAACCCGCAACAGTACTCGAAAACGAGAACCACAAAATCCTATGGGACATGGACATAAAGACGGACAAACCCATCCAAGCAAGAAGAAAAGATGTAATAATTATCAAGAAAGAAAAGCCCTGTCAAATCGTAGATTTTGCTGTCCCAGCTGATCACAGAGTAAGTATGAAAGAAAGGGAGAAACGGAGCAAATACACAGAGCTAGCCAGAGAGTTAAAAGGGATTTGGATGATGAAGAAAATCAAAATAATGTGATTTGTGTGATTTCTTTCGGCGGTCAGAGCCCTCCAAGATCACTGCGGCAAGCGGCCTCCAGTTGGGACGGTATAGGCGGCGTCGAATCAATAGACCGCTGCACCGTTTCGCTGTCCCGCTTTACACAGACAAGCATGTGGCGTAAGCTATTGGATTCACTGCTCCTCATAGCGGTATAACCGGGGATCTGAGGTTCGTCTGGTACAGACTTCAGCCAGGTATCCAGCGCCGACTTGAACGATTCTGTTTTGCAGTTCGTGATCTCTCTGATGTTACGTGGCAGGCAATTGAAGAGCGTAGGACCCCGGGAATTTAAACTCGATTCCCTGAGCCGTCGGATCCAGTTGTCCCTGGCACTGGTTAGGGGTGGTACCACACACCTTCTGCCACGTTTTGAGATATGGTGCTGTATACCAGCGTTGGGCACCTGGTTCTCCATCATACGCCAGGTATAGATGATTGAATATCTTTCTTGCCTGCGTTGAATCGATTTGATATTCAACGCATCCAGCAGTTGCCAAAATTCAATTGACTATAACCAGTTATCTTTCTTAGAAACGACTTCTGGATGGCCTCTAATGCTTGAATATGACCTTTTCTGTCCGGAGTCCACAGCTGACAACAGTAATCAATGTGCGGCAACACCAGCGACTTCCAGAGTGTCAGCATTAGGTTTTTTTTGTCTCGTTTTGAAAGTGCGTAGAATCCAACTGGGAAGGCTCCGTGCAGTTGAACAAACTTTGTCGATCTGGGAGGTGAATGTACCATCAGAATCCAACGTTACTCCCAGATCGCACACAGTATCTTTGGTTTTAATTAGCTTCCCATCTTGGGTCGAGTACTTAGATGCTTCTCTCAGGTCCTTCCTTCTACCGTATTTGATACACTCGAATTTCCCGGAGTTAAACTGCATATTGTTGTCATCCGCCCATTGGTAGATAGCGTCTAGATCATCTTGGAGAGCTTGTACATCAGAAGAATCTTTTATTTTCCTGCCAATCCTGGTGTCGTCGGCAAAACTTGAGACGAAAGACGATTTGACTTTTTCGTCTATGTCGCCGATTAGTACGAGGAACAGCAGCGGACCAAGTACTGAACCTTGGGGAACGCCAGATAGCACTTTGGTCGGGGGAGATGCAGAGCTATTTACTACAACTGTCTGGTAGCGATCTGTTAGGAATGATTTAATCCATAGGATCAATTTACCTCCAATTCCAAGATGTTGGAGCTTTTCGATGGTTACTGCAAAGTCCACTTTGTCGAACGCCTTTGCAAAGTCTAGGTATATCACGTCGACATTACATTCATTGTCTATAGTATTAATGATCCTATTATGATGGATTAGAAGCTGACTTAAGCAGGATCTGCCTATAATCTATAATAGTAGGAGCACTAGGAACAATTCCGAAAAACTTTGAAAAAAGAATGGGAGAAATTGGAATAATAGGAATGGCTGTAAAAATACAACGACTAAACGGCTGAAATATTAAGGAAACCCCTTGAAAGCGGTGAATAATATAAGTATACAACATAATGAAGGAATGTTACAGGGAATGAAGAACACTGAAGCTGCATATCTACAAGTTCTACACCCCCATCACGCAGCCCCTCCCATTGTCTTATCAACGTTCCCCGCTCAAAAAAGTGATACCAAAGTGCAGAGAAAGGTCAAGAAGGATGGAAAGAGCAAGGAGAGACCGCTGAGCAGACCTCCGCTGGACAAGCGCGAAAAGAACTGGGACCTTGGGGAGGTTTAGTACCACTTAAATTCGAGTATAAACCAATGGCCGCTGCCAGCGAGAAATCAATGGTAAGAGGATGTTGCGATGACGCAAATTTATTTGCAAATGCTATCGAAGGAGGTGGAGAGAGCTGGACGTCTGGGGAGACTTGTTGTCACTCAGCTTCCAGAGAACACCACAGGTTTCCACTCAGATCTTTGATGACTTGTGTGAAAGCTACATGTTAGCCAATAATGATAATAATAATAATAATAATAATAATAATAATAATAATAATAATAATAATAATAATTGTTATTATTATTATTATTAGATTATTATTAAGAGTACTATCATTATTAAGGTTATTATAATTATTATTATTAAGAGTATATTCATTACTGCTATTATTATTATTATTATTATTATTAAGAGTATATTTATTATTATTATTATTATTATTATTATTATTATTATTATTACTACTACTACTAATATTATTGTTATTATTATTAAGAGTATATTTATTACTATTATCATTATTATTATTATTAAGAGTCTATTTATTACTATTATTATTATTACTATTATTATTGCTATTATTATCATTATTATTATTAATATCATTATTATTAAGAGTATATTTATTATTATTATTATTATTATTATTATTATTATTATTATTATTATTATTATTATTATTGTGGTACCGGCCTATTTATGCATAAGGGAAATTACACCGGTTCTCATTATATATAAAGTGCCAGTAATGTCTACACCGATGAGAAGGAGCGAGAGTACTCCACTGCCTAGCTGGGCGTTAGTCAGTTATACTCGTATTCCTACCTTTGTATCGATGTTAATACACTTCGTTTGTTAAACCAACCTCGACTTGATTTTCTTCTTTTACTATTGTGTTACGAAACAACAGATTGGCGAAGAAGATGAGATTCGAACTCACGCAAGAAGACCCCAAAGATTGGGTACCATGCTTCTGAACTACAATTTTCATATGGAGTATGTACCATCTAAAAAGACTTGGTCATGCAGACGGGTTATCAAGGTTAATAACCATTGGAGGATATGGTAATTGCAGCTATTCAAGCGGAAGTTGAGGTAAAAAAAAATACTTTATGTGACACGATAAGAGAACTTCCAGTAACGCTTGATGAGATTAAGAGTAAGGCAGAGGTAGACGAATTTATTACAAGCACGAAAGAAAAAAATCAACAATGACCAACTGCATGAGGGAATCTATTCAATCTGCGATAACGTCCTGTTATATAGCGACAGAATGGTAATTCCTGCAACAATACAGAAAAGAATTCTCAAGAAATTCCATGTAGGACATCCAGATATATCAAGAATGAAAAGCCTTATGTGCTCTTTCGTTTTTTGGCCAAACATGAATAAGAATATAGAAGAAAAAGTCAGGGAGGGTAGAGGATGCGCATTAACTATGAAAGCTCCTCCGACTCAATTCGGATCGTGGGCAAAACTGGATCGACCCTGGTTGAGAATTCACTTAGACTTTGCGGGACCGCTGGAGAGGTTCCATTATCTCATTGTTGTAGACAGCCTATATAAGTGACCGGAAGTACTAAAATGCAAGAACCTCACATCCGATGCAAGTATTAACTTCCTGTAAGGACTAGTCTCTAGGTTTGGTGTAGTAGACTGCATTTTCACAGACAATGGAACGCAATTCACGTCTACTAAATTTAACCATTTTTGTGAGGATCATCTAATCGAGCACATAACCATTCCACTATACCACCCGAGAAGTAACGGGCAAGCGGAGAGGTTCGCTGATACATTCAAGAGAGCTCTGAAAAAAAGCTAGTGGATCATCGACAACAGTGTTTACAGATTTACTGGGTCACGTCAAATGCAAACATTGAAATGTCGGAGACACCTGCTGAAATCATGTTCGGACGCAAGGTTAGATAGATTTCCCACAAGTTGTCACCAAATCAGGATAGTCCAAACCTCAAAAAACCGATTACAAAAACCGATATAAAGTTGGCGAAAGATTCTTCTACAAAATTCACAAAAATAATAGGACTTTCTAGGAGTCCGGCATCGTCTATATGATTAAGGGACTAGATTTCGTGTACAAACGTCACACTAATCAAATGCGAACTGTGAGGTGACCAGATCGCCCGAGGAGGACATCATGGACACAGTATTTGATACTTTTCATGTGCCCATACCAGAGACCGCTCCTGAGAATAGGAGGTAAAAAAGAAAACGTAAATCAACTCAGTTGATTAGGGTGAACCCAAAACAGAAACGTTATTAATCCCAAGACAGGATGTTTCCAAAGGGCGTGTTATATCGGCCTTTCTATGTATAAGGGAAATTACACCGGTTCTCACTATATATATATAGTACCAGTAATGTTTACACCGGTGAGAAGGAGCGACAGTATTTCACTGTCTAGCTGAGCGCTAACCAGTCATATTCCTACCTTTGTACCTGTGATGTTAATACACTTCGTTTGTTAAACCAACCTCGACTTGATTTTCTTCATTTACTATTGTGTTATGACACAACAATTATTATTCCTTATAGGTTACATTTAATTGGACCACCATATCGAAAGAAAATAACACGGTATGCATTCCTAAATAAAGCAGTAAATGCCTAACAGCATCAGTGTCCGCTCCTGCCATGAAGTGATAGCAACCACCTCAAAAGAGCAATGACCACCATGGATGACCGTGCCCGCCACTAGATGACAATGCGCAACATCTGAAGACGAGCCAGTTGCCCAACTATGCTCGCCCTTTGAATAAGATATCTTACAATAGACGAAATATTGATGGACATATAACTTGGTTTGTACCTTTTTCATCTCTTTCCCTTAAGAATTGTATATAGGCTTTTGTTTTGATCTCAGTTCGAGTATTTTATTAACCACAAGAAGTGACCTATTTAGAAAAAAAATATAATACTCGCATGAAAATGTCTCCGTTTCTGTATGAATCAAAATATAATATTTATGCGTATTTTACGGCCGAGCAAAGCCGAGCGTTCTGCTAGTATATATATATATATATATATATATATATATATATATATATATATATATATATATATATATATATAAACAAGTTTTGTCACATCTTTGAAAATATTATTTCGTAAGTTTAATTAGAAAATATTGGAAAACATGAAATATTCTATTAAATTTTATTAAAACCATTTTTGTGACTTTCGGTGTAGACACCTTTTTCAAGGAAGGCTTGTATTTTTTGTGATAAAGAAGAAAAATACATGGCTGCTTTAAAAAAGATGTATTACACCGAAAGTCTAAAAAAATTATTTAGTCATTAAACAAAATAATTCATAGCATTATTTGTTATTCCAATATTTTAAAACTAACCAAGACACACATACCCAGGTGCACACATACACACACACACACACACACACACACACACACATAGATATTTATAAAACTATGAAGCCGTCACATGGTAATTAGCTAATTGTACCCATTTTTATTTAATGCCAGCAGGATCCGTGTACCAGCTTTGCTCTGTGGAAATATGATCCATAGCCAAACTGGTACATTGAAGTCCCTTCCCCCGAAAACAAAAAGTACTTTTGATTATCTATTGCATTATCGTGACTCATGTCAATTACTGACTATGGATGAACAAAAATAAATAAAACTATGAACACAGATAGATAGCCGCGGTTGCTAGTTTTAGCCACTCGGCTCAAGAAAATTGCGGACACTTGCGGCATTGGCCAAACCGAAAGCATCTGCATTATACTGTTGTGCATTGTCTGACAGGGCATGTAGCTGATGACACGGCTGTCATTACTAACGCTGCAGTTACTGGCGACTAGTGTTGTTTTAGGGCAGTCAATGTCGGTGCAAGGTGGTCGGTCACTGGCGACTATGACCAGTCTCGATGTAAATTCGACTGCTCCAGAATGTCACTGGATGCCATGAAATCGCCTATCTTCAATTCCCGATACCGTAATCTAGTGGCGGTTTTAACTATTATCGGCGGCAACTGTAGGTTAGAGATATTTTTATGTTGTTAATGTCACCTAATGACACTGGCGAGTACTGACAGTTATTGCTGGATTGAGGCGGTTACTTGTGGGCACTGATTGCCTTACCAACTTTTTGTCACTATCATCAAGTTTCAGAGAATGGCGGCCCAGACTGATGTATTGTTTGCTTCGTTAGTGTTGATGTTATATCGCAACGTGTGCTTTGTACATATGCATAATACTGACCGTGCTATATTTTGCATATGTTCAAGTAAAATCAAAGTGCATATTGTAGGTATTGTTTTTTGAATGATAGTTGTCTCCCATGTTAAGACTGTATCAAGAAGACATGACGTTATTATTTCAGCACTGTCTGTCATCTGCATGAATATACATTTGTTAAATACTAAGAGTCTAAAGGCGATTCAGCATTTTAACTTATTCTATTCCAGAAAATATTGTTATTTACGCAAATTGTGTAAAAGTATGTCCTTTAAACAAATTATGTTCCGTTAATGAACGTGCAGACCCGCGCAAGCTAGTGATGTCATTAAGCAATGTGTTAACCGTATCTATAATAGGTAGCCCATTACATAATATGTTTTGACCAGCTTTTATATTTTGCGCTAATGTTTAAAGGGAAAATTAAAAGGAATATTTAAGCATTTAAACTGTCGAATTGGCCTTTAAGCTTTACATAAGAAATTGTGCAGAAGTTTTACGTCTAAAAAGATGAGGGAGAAAAAGAAAAAAAAGAAAAAAAGAAGAAGAAGAAAGAAATAAAATGAATAAAAAGAAAGGAAAAGAAAATAGAAAAGAAGGAGAAAAAACGAACGAGAAGAAACCGAATGAGAAGAAGGCGAAGGAGAAAGAAACGAAAAAGAAGAAAAAAAGGATAGAGGAGAAGAAAAAGAAGGAAAAGAAAAAGAAGAAAAGGTAAGAAGAGGGAAAGAAAAAGTCGAAAAAAGAAGACAAAGAAGAAGACGATAAATAAGCTAGAAAAGAAGATGAAGAAAACAAGAAACAAGAAAAGACGTAAGAGAAAATAAAGAGGAAAGAAAAAGAAGAACGTTAATTGAATGATGTGGAAAACGACGAAAATGAAGACGCTCTAAAAGAAAGGAGGAAAAGACACAAAAAAAACGAAGATGTAGACGCGGAGAAAGAAGATGGTGAAAGGCACTGAGAAAGAAAATGAAGTGAAAGATACCGGAAAAAAAAGGAAAAAGAAGACTCTAGAAAAGAAGACGTAAAAGCAGAAGGTGAAGATGCATATGAAGAAGAAATGCCTACGAAGTAAGTCGCGGAAACAACCGGTTAATAGCCAGTCATAAACAACGTATTTACATACGTACAATCCGTAAAGAAGTAATAAATATGAGCCACGTTAATAATGATATATTAACTTTAAGAAAACATAGTGCACGCGGATTCAAGCTAAAATGTCACCGGAACAGTTAAATGAGAAACTTGTTAAAATAGTAAGTCATGTATTTTATTTTGTATGTAAAGTTTTAGTTCCGGGTAACAATACCGGGGAATTTGGTTTCCGTGTTCATAAATAGTATTCCCTTAATCGAAGGGAATATTGTTTACTATTCTAACGGTGAAATGTGTGTCCAAATGCCAGTCCGTCGTTTTGCTGTAATCGGAATTGAAAGGGGGGGCATTCCGTATTATTTATTGGTAGGCCAACGTAATATGCATGAAACTAATACATTAAATAAGTGAAATAATGAACCGGTGTTTTGTAGGTAAGAAAAAGAACCGGTGATTTAGAGTTTTGTGGAAGAACTAAAAATAAAGAGAGGAAAATATTTGCTACTACGATGGTAAAATCACATTTGTAAGAGAGTTAGTCAAGAAGGAACAAATATAGATTTTATGGAAAGTTGATGAAATGTGTGTATTTTTTTTTTTTTTTTTTTTTTTTACACAGTGATCACCACTTATCAAGGCCCGGAAGCCACTCAGGGATAAGGGTTATTGCAAGTACATTACGTTAGTGTGGAGATTTGATGGAGTGTTTACTTAAGGGGGCGGTTCATTAGGAATTTGTTAACATTAGACTTGAAGACATCCAAGTTGTAGCCCGGAGGGAAGCAGGCAGACGGGACAGAGTTCCACAGGCGTGCAGTTCTAAGAAAGAAGCTTTGTTCATGGAATCCGCGTTTTGATTTAGGCACAGATATAGAGTGGGGGAAATTTTTCACAGTGGATTCAGCTAGACGGGTGTTTTTCGTGAAAGATTGGCAAGGGGGGACCAGGGATTGGAGTTCAGACGAGCACCTGCCATGATAATAACGATAAAACAAGGACAGGCTCGCAACGTCTCTTCTGTGAGAGAGGGGTTGCAGGGTAGAGAAAAGGGCATCCCCCACTAAGCCACGAAGTCTATTTTGTACTCTGTCAAGGCATGATAGGCTGTTTTTGGCAGCTCCTGCCCAGATATGGCAACAGTATTCCATCCTTGCACTAAAACACTCTGCAGCATAAGTTTGGAATGGTAAGTTGGGAAAAATTGCATAGGTATTGCTTCATTGGTTTCCTATAGTGTCAGAAGTTGTGAGAAAAATCATTATTAAATTATTAATATAGATTATTAATCATTAATATAGATTATTAATCCTTAATGTAGATTATTAATCATTAATATAGATTATTAATCATTAATATAAATTATTAATCATTAATATAGATTATTAATTATTAATGTAGCAGAAAAATTTAGGGGATAATAAAACTAAAAACTACTTTTCAATTGGAGATTTACCATAAAATTAATCTTAGTAGTATATCTCAATGCAATCAGTCTAGTGATTTGTCACAGGAATTAAACACAAATATTTCTATGTAGCTTACTTCGTAAGCATATTTTTACCACTACTAAACTCTACTTACGTATTGATGAATTTTGAATTAAATATTAGAACTAATATATATATATATATATATATATATATATATATATATATATATATATATATATATATATATATACTAGCGTGGGTTCCCGGCGTTGCCCGGGTGTTTGGAGGTGTGTGTTGAGCAAAAAAAAAAAAAGTGGTAATAGGAAGGCAGGCTCGAACCCGTACACCGAAGGAGGAAAAGAACGTAAAAAAATGTGACGTCTTTGCTGTTACAACCACCGCCAAACCGGAAGGGACGTAGATTTAAATTAAGGCTAGAAAATCGAAAAGGGGGGATGACTTTCGAAAATATCGGCGAAAAAAGCAACCCCTCCCTGTAGAAAAGAGCCCAGTTGAGGGTGAAGAAATTAGTGTTTTAGCCAATTCTTCGGTATTTGTCGTCTGAAGGGTGGAGCTTCAAAACGATACTGACCGTGTAAAAATCCGTCGCATCTGTTGAAAGTTTTAGGCAGACATGCAAGCATACATACATACATCCATTTATATATTGGTAGCTCAAATTTTCGATCCAACCCGATTAAAAAGCTTGCTCTATCTCTGAATATCATTTATGTAAAATTTAAAATGTTTAGACCAGAAATTGTCGTTAGTAATTTGGTAGAGACCGCAGACGTCAATTTTTTAAAACTTTGAGCCTCATCATGACCCCTTAACATTTATTGTTTTGAGCTCAAATCAAGTTATTAAGTTAGATCCACGTCCAAGGAACCTATATCTAAAATTTCAAGTGTTTAGACCAAAAATTGTCGGAGGAGTTTAGTAGTGTTCCCAAAGGTCAAATTGCTGAACTTTGACCCCTTAACAGCCAAATTTCTGGCCGAAAACGGATTACAAAGATTTTCACAAATCTTACTACCCTGTATATCAAATTTCGAGTCTGTAGACGGAAAGTTGAGGGAGTTATTGTGTAGGGAAATGTACACAGATAGACAGACAGACATACATACATACATTTTCACTTTTATAGATATATAGATATTATTTATAACATGAGAATTTATATTAACACAGTGATAGGATCATGTACATATGTTTCTATTTAGTTATAACATGTATGCTTTCATGTGAAGTATTAGTCTTTCAATTGTAATAGAACGTGATCATTGTTTTAGTAATTAATAATCAAAATATTTCATACTATATTAAATAAGTGATTCACATACGTTTTGTTATCTACTTCCTAAAATTTAATTTGACTTTTATGTAATAACAAGCAGTGTGGGGGAGACGACCGGCGTTGACCAATCGCCAAATTCGGTTAAATAAATAATAATAATAATAATAATAATAATAATAATAATAATAATAATAATAATAAAAACGGGTCTTGGGTGCTATCAGCCAGAAGTGAAACCAAAAGCGAAATTTTGTAAGAAAAAAAAAAAAAAAGAAAGAAATGCCGCGTGCTAGGCGGAACTGTCACAACTTAGATTTGTAAGCAAACAAGTTAACGATCGAACTACGGCGACACAAATGTCATGACGTTCCAAATTTAGTTTCTAAAATGAAACAACGATTCGACAGCGTCGAAAACAAGGTTTTCTTTCTACCTGGCCCCCTTTCAACAAAACGATATTTCCACATGAAAAAAATGACGATTTTTCTAATGTTTCGATATTTATGTCCGAGAGATCGCCGTCTGTAACGATAGCACGTTCATGCCGCTTCAATGCGGATGACAAAAGTTACTACCGACAGACAAACACATACACACAGACGACTGAGATTTATACAATAGATATCGTGTCATTTACGAGGGGCGTGCAATAAGTAATGCCCCTGACCCACTTTCAGTTGTCTGATCTAGCTAAAATTTTGCATGTGCAATAATTTCTATCTCTACGGGTTATGTTGCAAATTACAGCTCTGAACTAATTGTGGTTTATGTTTTACAGGTGTTTGCACTGAGTCAGGTATGAAATGGAGCCTGTTGAATGTCGAACAGTGATCCGGTTTTTGTATTTGAAAGGACGCACACCACAGGAGACTTTTGATGAAATGAAAAAAACTTATGGTGATAATGCTCCATCATATGACCCTGTAAAACGCTGGCATCCTGAATTTAAACATGGCCGGAAGTCTGTGGAAACAGCTCCCAGACCAGGTCGCCCCAATTCTGCCATTGATGAGGCATCTGTCCGTCAAGTTGAGGCTGCCATTTTGGAAGATCGACGCTAAATAGCCCAAGATGTCATGATTAGTACAGGGTCTGTGGAAACTATCATTCATGACCATATGCATAAGGTGCCTGACATATGGATCCCCAAGTTGCTCACACCATTCCAGAAACGAGAACGCGTTGAGTGCTCGAGGAGATGTGCCAAGAAGATGAGTCAAAGTTTTTCGAAAGACTGATTACACAGAATGAAACCTGGGTCCATCACTATGATCCAGAGACTAAAACCCAGTCAATGCAGTGGAAGCACTTGGACTCACCACCTCCAAAGAAGGCAAGGATGCAGCCCCACACTGGTAAGGTCATGTTCACAATCTTCTGGGACCAGGACGAAGTAGTGATGACAGATTTCCTGGCAAAGTAAACCACAATTACAGGAGCCTATTATGCTTCACTTTTGAGAAAATTAAGGGAAGCTATCAAAATCAAGAGGCGGGGCAAGATCAGCAAAGGTACCCTCCTCCTTCAGGACAACACTCCGGCCCACAACTCGCATGTCGCCAGATCAGAAGCACAGGCGTGTGGTTATGAAATCCTTCCCCATCCTCCCTACTCTCCTAACCTTGCACCCTCTGACTTTCACCTCTTCCCAGCCATGAAGTTGTTTTTGAAAAGAAAACGTTTCCCAGATGATGCAGCCTTGATTTCTGAAGTCACGTCATGGTTGGAGCACCAATCTGGGGTATTCTACAAAAACGGTCTCCAGAGCTGCATCAAACGATGGGAGAAATGCATAACTCTGAGTAGTTCCTATGTAGAGAAAGACTAATAACTGTGCCAAGTTTCGTTGCTTTACTGCTGTGGGAGTGAGTCAGGGGCATTACTTATTGCACGCCCCTAGTATAACATTTAAACATATATAAAATTCATGACAGCTCTCACAACTAATATAATAAAGCTTATATTTTGAGAATTGCAGCTTTATTTATTTGTTTTTGTGAAAAATCTTTAGTGTTTTTAAGTATGTCTCATCTCTATAATTATGTCACGCTGTTTGAACAAGAATTCAACACAGCGGGACGACGAAACGGCATAACAATATTAATATGGAGACAAGAGTTCTTAATGTTTTCAAATTAAATAAACAAACAAACATACGTTTTGATATATGACGTCATACCTTTGAGAATTGTGATACAGTATAGTTTCAAGACGCCAAACTACGATTGCTGTATTCCCGCTGATTTGGCGTTTATATATAAGTATTATTTTCCCTCAATTTCTGTGTTAAACTAGAATATAAGTCTTTGACGTCAAAGGAGTCTTGTAACTGGATTTGAATCTCCTGACTGTCAGTAATTATTATTTCTTACACCGATGATTATATAAGCATGAATCATTAGAATTTATAAGTCTGAAAAGAAAATATTTCTGAATGTTGATTTTAAAATATTATCATTATATATATATATATATATATATATATATATATATATATATATATACTAGCAAATGTACCCGACGTTGTCCGGTATTGAATGAATTGATGGTAAACAAATGTTTCACACTCATATCTTTATTTTCATCGAAATTGGTGAAATCGACCATTTTAAATCAAATCGATTGATTGCTTGCTCTAGTTCAGGACCTGTCGCGGTGCCCCGGTGGTAGCATCACATGCCTCCCCACAATGACTTAGTCCACATGCATGTGGACTAAGTCATATATATATATATATATATATGTATATATATATATCTTTCATAGCCACTATAGTATATATATATGTATACTGAAACCTAAATAGAATGGTTCGTACATAAAAACGTGAAACATATATATATATATATATATATATATATATATATATTATAAAATCAACAGTAGGTTCTCTATAGTGTAATGTAGAATACAATGCATGTGGACTAAGTCATATATATATATATATATATATATATATATATATATATCTTTCATAGCCACTATAGTATATATATGTATACTAAAACCTCAATAGAATGGTTCGTACATAAAAACGCGAAACAACCACAATTCTTCGCATAAGCCTGACGAATCCTAGCGTGGATGAAACGCGGAATATTCTGTGTAGCTTAATTGACATATATATTTTTATAACTTACTATATATATATATATATATATATATATATATATATATATATATATATATATATATATATACTGTTTTAACAAAAACGAAGACTTCAAAAAATGTGTTGATAGCAACAAAAGGTGTATTTCATTGTTAGTTACAATTGTTTCAAGACCATTTGGACATATTCAAAAATATGTCGTTTCAAAAAATTTTCACAAGAACAGCCTTTCTTCAAACTTATTAAATAAAAAACACTTTAACAATAAAACATTATGGAAGAAACATTTCCTTTATAAGGAAAAGAAAACAAGCGATATCACTTTACATCAATCGCATCTTTGCAAAGTATTTTTGAAAGATTTATATATCTACCTATTTTCGTATCTTTATTTAAGAAAAAAAAACGAATTTCAAACTAAATATCTTTCTAAGAATTTATATATTTACCTATTTACGTATTTTTTATTTAAAAAAAAAACGAATTTCAAACTAAATATCGAACGATGTTACCACTAATTACCTATGTCCATTAAATATGTTTTATTAATACCATTTATCGATTTCTTAAATTAGATTTTTATATATTTTTATTTAATTAAACTTATTTTTTTAACTATTTGTTTTTTAATTTTTTTAAAACGGACTAATCAACTAAGTTAAATCGTTACGAAACTACGTGAGTTTCGTATCGGGAAAATTGCTTTGTTTATTTACTAAATTATCTGCTAGTGTTATGTAGTGCTTTTATTTTAAAAAAAAGTACCAAATATGTGAGTATGTTACATTGTTCTTATTTAGATGACGACTTATATATTTGTTGTTGTTCATGTTAGTAAGAGTCTTAGAGTGATAGAGACAGTCTTAGAAGTGTTCCTGCTGTTGAATGTTCATATGTCTAAGGATATTCATGCTTGTGGAGATAACATATTGGAGATATAAACAGGTATATATAAAGAGAGAGACACTTCTGTATATATATAATAGACAGTGTACATGTTACTACAAGAGAGCCTAGCCTGTAATTCAACTAGAAGAGATTTTTGAATATCTTGATAGATAGACCGAGAGTGCGTTTGACATTTACGTTGGCAGTTGTACATATAATATGAACACGTTACCTTTCTCGTTGTAATGATGAACACAGAAAGACGGTAGTTATAACAAACATGATTTATTCTTCGGCCGGTCGGAAATGATTCTGTATTTCAAGGATTCAAAGTTGCTACATGGTTATTTCTAAACCCTCCCGCTTCCAAAGGGTGCATTGACTCTAACCGAGAATCGGTCTGAACCTCTCTGCTTCTCTGATCTGATTGATCTAACTCCTGCTAACTAACTTCGAACTCTTTCCTATATTGAGAAATCACATGTATGTCTGGTCAACGTGACCATAACTCATGTGTTATCAACATGCGCGATTTGCACGTGTTTGAAACCATTTCTGACGACCAGTAAATTTCCCATTCTCTTTGTTGTTTTACAAAGGAATTTAACCTACTTGTCTAATTCTGTAACCCATATTTTCTAATGCATTCTTTCTAAGGATGTGAATAGTTTCCATACAAATTTGTATTTATTAAATATTTTAACAGAATCAACAATTTACTGGACATTCCATTTATAATAAAATTCTGTATTTATTTTAACTTATGATTGGAATTCTCAATTCCAAGTCTAGCTTCGAAAGTTCGAATCCTTGACTATCCTATTTCCTATTTACATTTAACTAATTCCCTATTTTTTACTTACATGAAAAGGGGTAAGCCTTTATCATGTAACACTAGCTTATTTATGTGATTTAGGACAGGTTTAAGTTTAAAACTTATTCAATAAGGAAATAAAGTCTAAACATTACTTTATATTTAGTTAATTTTCATTCTTTTTTTTTTTTTTACATGGGTGTTACCACTTATCAAGGCCCAGAGGCCACTCAAGGATAAGGGTTAATAGGTATACATTAGTCATTGTGATTTTAGCATAGTAAACAGTGGGAATTTTGTAACTTGGATTACTTAGGGGGACGATTCAATTAGAACTTGTTCACATTGGACTTTTTCTTTTTTTTTTCATAGGTATCACCACATTATCAAGGCCAAGAGGCCACTCAAGGATAAGGGTTAAAGAGTGTACAGTAGAAATTGGACAATATAATAATCATTAGTAATGAAAATTTGTTAAATTTGATAACTTATATGGAACGGCTCATCAAGAACTTATTTACGTTAGACTTGAAGACAACCATATTGTAGTCAGCCGAAAAGCAGGAAAACGGAAGACAATTCCACAGGCGTGCAGTTCTAATAAAAAAGCTTTGTTCATGGAATCTACGTTTAGGTTTAGGCACAGATAAAGAGTGGGGGAAATTATTGATAGTGTTTACAGCTAGACGAGTGTTTCTTGTGAAAGTTTTGCGAGGGGGGACCATAGATTGAAGCTCAGTCGAACACTTTCCATGAAAATAACGATACATCAGAGACAAACTCGCAACATCTCTTCTGTGAGATAGAGGTTGCAAGGAAGAGAAAAGGACATCTCCTACGAGGCTACGAAGTCTATTTTGAACTCTATCAAGGCAGGACAAGTCCTTTCTAGCAGCTCCTGCCCAGATGTGGCAACAGTATTCCATCCTTGGACGTACCTGGCTCTTATATAAATAGAGAATTGCATCAGCAGTGAGATATCTACTGGATCGATAGAAAGATCCCACCATTTTTCCAGCGGCCTTGGCAACAGATTTGATGTACGTGTTCCATTTAAGATCAGGAGTAATGGTCAAGCCCAGAAGCTTGTCAAAACTTGAGGCCTCCTGAAGACGAGAGCCATTCATTTCAATTGATGCCAGATGGGGATCAGAATGTTGATGATGTAAAGAGAGAAGCTTGGTTTTAGATGCATTAAAAGTAACCAGCCACTCCTTTCCCCATTGTACTACATGCTCAAGATCAGAGGAGAGAGAATTGGAGAGAACTTGGTCGTTTACTGTCTTAGATGTGCTACCATAAATGGTAGTGTCGTCAGCATAAATGTCTACAAATGATGTAAGGATGTGATTTGGAAGATCATTAATGTAGATCAGGAAGAGAGTTGGGCCCAGGATTGACCCCTGAGGGACACCGGCATTAATACTGTGGGCTTCTGATTTTCGCCCCTCAACTACTACTCTTATGAACCTATCAGAAAGAAATGATTTAATAATTGAGAAGACATTTCCAGCTATACCATAGCTAGAGATCTTATGAAGTAAACCTTTATGCCATACCCTATCAAAGGCCTTAGATATGTCAAGAGCAATTGCCATAGAAAGGTTGCCTCCGTCGAGAGATTTGCTAATCCTATGAGATATAACTGTAAGCACATCTACTGTAGATATAGCAGAACGGAAACCATATTGAGTGTCACTAAGAAGGTTATTTTTGTTGAGATGGTTGATTAATTCTGTATTTAACACAGATTCCAGCAACTTACTCATGACGCACAGGAGACTTATTGGCCTGTACTGAGAGGGAGATGAGCGATCACCTGAATTCTTAAATACAGGGCATACTGATGAAATTTTCCAGGGAGATGGGAAACTATTCTCCTTAAGACAACGTTTAAATAGTTTTGTAAGTATGGGCGCTAGTTCAGGTTGAAGTTTTTTGAGTACTATAATTGGAATACCGTCCGGGCCAGTTGCTTTACTGGAATCAAGGTTTTTGATTAGCTTGGCAACATCACGTACAGATATACGTATATCACATAGTGTGTTTTCAGATACAGGAGGAAATATTGGGGGTTGACGGCCTTGATCGCAAAAGGTAGAATTAGCTGCAAAGTTCTTGACAAAGAGTTTGGCTTTGTCTGATGCTGACGAGATTACCTCAGGTCCATTGATGATAGTTGGGATGGAGCACACGCTTCTGTTCAGAATTCTGTTTGCTATTTGCCAAAACTGATGGGAACCAAGCCGCTGCTCAGCTACTTTGGACTTAACAGATTGAGCATACAACCACCTTGCGCTCTTTATTACTTTCTTACAATGGTTGCTGGCAATCCTGAAAGCGGCTTTAGTTTCCATACATCTATTACGTTGGAAACAGTGGAAAAAGTGATTTCTGTGCGCAATGGCAGCAGCACATTCTGGAGAGAACCATGGCTGGCTGTTAGGTTTTTGCTGAAACTTTTTTGAGGGTATGAAACGATCAATACCTACAATTAACCATTCAGTCAGGTCTAATACTATAGAGGACACATCCTTTTTAAATATGGAATGCAGAGGTAGATCAGTTATAAATGTACGGAAGCTATGCCAGTCAGCCTTAGTGTATCGATATACTGTACGATGGAGAGGTACGTCTGGGGACTTATTACATTTCATTTTTATCTTAATTGATACAACAGAGTGGTCGGAAGATCCAAGAGGCGACAGAACAGAAACTGAACATAGTTCAGGGCAAGTTGTGAGAAAAAGGTCTAGTAGGCTCGCATACTGGCCGTCATTGTCGGGCACACGGGTGGGTTCCTGAACAATCTGAGTGAGGTCATAGGCAATGGAGAAATCATGACAGAACCTCCCCTCATCATCGGTCTTGTTTGAGTGGGTCAACCATTCGACGTTGTGAACATTGAAGTCTCCACATACGTGAATGTTAGCTGAAGGATAAGCAGATAGGACTTGGTCAATTTTCTCAGATATGCTTTTAAAGATAGTAACTCCGCTGTTGTGGGGGCGATAGAGAGTAAATAAAAATTAAGGATCTCAATCTATTTTTATTTTTATTTTTTAATTTTTTATTTTTTTTATTTTCTTTCGTTCTCACGTATTAAGATTTACGATTATCGGATATTTTAGAAGTAGAAGAGAGATAATTCTGTAAGTTCGGAATTTTAAAGATATAGTTGAAGGATACTCCAACATCTAAATCTGACCCCCAAGATCGCCATGGGCATGGAATATGTGCCTACATCAAAGATGGCTTTCCATGTGGTAGGGATATCTCCAGAGAAGACCCTAATTTACCTTATATGTGCTTCCGGGTTGCATTAGCTTACACCACTGCACTTATATTTGCCCTCTATCGCCCCCACAACAGTGGGTTTACTATCTTTAAGAGCATATCTGAGAAAATTGACCACATCCTGTCTGCTCATCCTTTGGCTAACATTCACATTTGCGGTGACTTCAATGTCCATAATGTGGAATGGCTGACCCATTCAAATAAAACCGATGACGGGGGTAGGTTTTGTCATGATTTTGCCATTGCCTATGACCTCACTCAGATTGTTCACGAATCCACCCGTGTGCCCGATACACCCGGTCAATATGCAAGCCTTCTAGACCTTTTCCTCACAACTGCTGCTGATCTGTGTTCATGTTCCGTTCTATCTCATCTGGGATCCTCTGACCACTCCGTTGTATCAGTTAAGATAAAAATGAAATGTAATGTCTTCAGACGTACCTCTCCACCGTACTTTATATCGAAATTCTATGGCTGACTGGGATAGCTTCCGTACATTCATATCTGACCTACCTCTGAATTCCATGTTTAAAAAGGATGTGTTCTCTATAGTATTAGATCTGACCGAATGGTTAATTGTAGGCATAGCATCCAAAAAATTCCAACAAAAACCTAACAGCCAGCCATGGATCTCCCCTGAATGTGCTGCTGTCATCGCACACAGAAATCACTTTTTTCCATAGCTACCAACGTAATAGATGTACTGAGACTAAAGCTGTAAAAGAGTAATAAAACATGCAAGAGAGCTATATGCCCAGTCTGTTAAATCCAAAGTAGCAGAACAGCGGCTTGGTTCCCACCAGTTCTGGCAAATAGCAAACAGGATCTTGAACAGAAGCGTGCGTTCTCTCCCAACTATCATCAATGGACTTGAGATCATCTCGTCAGCATCAGACAAGGCCAGACTATTTGCCAAGAACTTTGCAGCTAATTCTACCCTATGCGACAATGACCATCGACTCCCTGTATTTCCTCCTATAACAGACAACACGCTATGCAACATACAAATATCTGTGCGTGAGGTCGCCAAGCTAATCAAGAACCTTGATTCCAGTAAAGCAACTGGCCCTGATGGCATTCCAGTTATAGTGCTGAAAAAGCTCCAACCAGAACTTGCCCCCATATTTACAAAACTGTTTAAGCGTTGCCTTTAGGAGAAGTGCTTTCCAACACCCTGGCAAACCTCATCAGTATGTCCTGTATTTAAGAATTCAGGTGAAAAGTCATCCCCCTCTCAGTACAGACCAATAAGTCTCCTGTGTGTCAGGAGTAAGTTGTTGGAATCCATATTAAATAAAGAAGTAGTCAACCACCTCAACAGAAACAACCTTCTTAGTGACACGCAGTATGGTTTCCGCTCTGCAAGATCTACAGCAGATGTGCTAACGGTTATATCACATAGGATTAGTGAATCTCTTGACAAAGGTTTCCTTTCCAGGGCAATTGCTCTTGACATATCGAAGGCCTTCGATAAGTTATGGCATAAGGACCTACTTCACAAGATTTCCAGCTATGGTATTACTGGAAATGTTTTCTCAATCATTAAATCATTTCTCTCTGATAGGTTCATAAGAGTAGTGGATGATGGGCAGAAATTAGAGGCCCACAGTATTAATGCTGGAGTCCCTCAGAGGTCCATCCTGGGCCCAACTCTCTTCCTGATCTACATCAATGATCTCCAAAAACACATACTTAAATCATTCGTTGACATCTATGCTGATGACACGACCATCTTCGGCAACACATCAAAGGCCGTAAATGACAAAGTTCTCTCTAATTCTCTCTCCTCTGATCTTGAGCGCGTGGTACAATGGGGGAAGAGGTGGCTGGTTACCTTTAATGCATCCAAAACCAAGCTTCTATCTTTACATCATCAACGCTCTGGCATCAATTGAAATGGATGGCTCTCGTCTTGGGCAGGCTCCATATTTTGACAAGCTTCTGGGTTTGACCTTTACTCCTGATCTGAAATGGAACACGTACATCAAATCTGTTGCCAGGGTCGCTGGTAATATTTAACAAACTATGATTTTTCAAGTTTTACTGGTCCAAAAACAGTATCAATTAATCCCCATTCTTTAATTACTATTTTTCCTATTGCTAATTATTTGTTAAACTATTTTATTTATCTGGAAACGGTATCAACCATTTCGCCATCAATCTGACTAAAAATGTGTTCCCAGTTTCGAGACAGTATTGCTAATCTTGTTAATCCTTATTATAAATCTAAATTTCTCATCTAGTAATCCATGGTCTTTATTTCTAAAATATGTTTATAGTGTAGAATATTAGAATCAAAATTTGCTTGCTAGATTTGAATCATTTATCACAATTAACTTACATCATTCTTAACTATTTTACTCTATATAAACTTTGGCCCTGCACCTAAGAAGCTTTATTTTTTCCAGAATGTTTATTTACCTCAGCTACATTTAAGACGTGATAGCAAAAATCTATTCCTGCGAAGACATCACTGTATAGCATCCAGCCTTTTATTTAATATTTCTTCTTTACAATTGACTATGGAGAAGGCTTCCAATAAACACAGATTGCACCTTTTTGATTTCCCAGGTCTATACTTACTCCCTCTATCTACTATTGACCATTTCAATTCAAAATCTTTTTTGTTTCTATGAAGTTCCCTGACTCAATCACCTAATGCAGTTGTATTTCTCTTTTTATTTCTAATTTTGATTCTTGTACCATTCCTCCTTCTATCATTAACATCTTCTCTATTAGTTTACATCTCCGATTCATTTTTGAAGGATACAATATGGTTTTTGAATCTTTCCTTAAACGTGCACTGCGTGTCCCCAAGATATACTTTCTTAATATTATCGGTCTGAATTTTAGAAACCCAGTATAATTCGGAATACTACAAATTAGACTATTATATATATATATATATATATATATATATATATATATATATATATTTATACACACAATATTCCGCGTTTCATCCACGCTAGGATTCATCAGTCTTATGCGAGCATATGCCTGATAAATCCTAGCGTGGATGAAACGCGGAATATTCTGTGTAGCTTAATTGCTATATATATTTTATAACTTACTACCTAGCTCTATCTACTTATTAAGCACTGTTGCAGTAATTACTTAAAGTTTACGCATAAATTTATACTTTCGTATATTAATTTATGTGATTAAATTAAGTAATAATATATATATGATTATATATCATATATATTTATTTATATCGTATATATAGTCTATATTATATAGTATATATATATATATATATATATATATATATATATATATATATATATATATATATATATATATATATATATATAGTATATTTATTATACAAACATTATTGGTTACGTATGTGTATAAATGCTTCAATGGAATCTTATATTAAAGAGATCCACCTCTTCAGACCGAAAAAAGAAGCGACACTAAAACGAAAATGAAGATTCATTCATTATGCTCAAAATAAATGAACCTTGATTTTCGTTTCAGTATCACTTCTTTTTTCGGTCTGATTAGGTGGATCTCTCTAAACTGAGATTCCACTGAAACATGCATGCACATATGTAACCAATAATGTCTGTATAATGAACATACTGTATACCTCCTCTGTCCGCCACTGAGCACTCTTTAATAATCACACGGGTATCAGTGAATCTACATCTAAGAAACCAAACTATATATATATATATATATATATATATATATATATATATATATATACCAGGTTACACGAATTACACGTATTTTAGCCTGACGATTCCCTACTACAATCAAACACAAAAGCGTCTATGTAGCTTATTTATCATATACATTTTTATATTGTTTTTACATGGACGTCAACACTTATCAAGGTCCGGAGGCCACTCGGGCATAAGGGTTATTGCGTATACAGTAATTAATGGGAGAATATCGTAGTAATTGTTAGTAATGGAGATCTGATAAAGTGTCTTATTTAAGGGGGCGGTTCATCAGGAATTTGTTTATGTTGGACTTGAAGACATCCAAATTGTATTCATGTGGTAAACAGGCAAACAGAAGAGAGTTCCACAGGCGTGCACTTCTAAGAAAGAAGCTTTGTTCATGGAATCTACGTTTTACAATGTATACAATGTATATGTATATATATGTGTGTGTGTATGTGTGTATGTGTGTATGACTGACCGTTGCTATTCATCTATTGAATATATATATATATATATATATATATATATATATATATATATATAAGAACAAGTTTTAATAAAACGTGTTAAAACACTTGGAAAAAGAGTTAAAAACATATTTAATTTTAAAAAGGAAACACTAGATTAAGTGGATAGTCCTTAATCCGCGGAGTTTCGAAGAAATACTTTTCTTCTCATCAGAAGGTAGGATTTATCAAAATGCGGGATCGGATTTTGCTTGCAAAAGTATTAAATGAAACTACAAGTAAGTCATAGATCTTACTTGATAACAAAAAGTGAAGAAGAGGGATTAGGGTGCATAAAAAGTGATTTCACGTGAATGGACAGTCTGGTTAAGCGTAAAATATCCAATGACGGTAAAATCCAAAGATGCAGAATCCAAGAAAGTTAGTTAAATTTCCATTCGCACAAGTAAAATCCAAGAGAATCGCGTAATTGGAAGATGATCCAAAGTAATCCAAAAAGCAGAAATCCGTGGAATAATTCACAAATAGGTACAAGGAAAAGGGAAGGAATTCCAATATATTATTAAAAGAAAGATAAAATGTGCGTAAAAAAAGGAATGGAAGAAATATACAGCTCGACTGTTGAGGCAAGGATGAATTAAGGAAAATGAGTGAAGAAGAAGAAGAAGAAGAAGAAGAAGAAGAAGAAGGGAGGAAGAAAAAAGTTGAATGGTGATTGGAATAAATTTAAAATAGAAAAACTAATGTCAAAATGACCCAGAGATGACGTTAAAGATGCAACATTTTCAGAAAAAAATGAGTCGACTGAAATGTACAAGTTATTATTTAAGAATATTTGAAGGAAACCAAATGAAATAAGAAGTATATAAAATAAATACATACACATGTAAATACAAACATACATACATACATATATATATGAATACATGCAATTACACACATACACACGCACACACACACGCAAACACTCACATATACATATATATATATATATATATATATATATATATATATATATATAACACCCACATGCACACATATACATACATATAAGTAAATAGATGAATAAATAAATAAAACAAAAGTTTTTAAACAATTTAGAGGGGAGAGAAAGGCCGGTATCTGCAAATTCCGGATAAAACAAGTAAGTATGTAAGTAAATAAGTACGTAAGTATGTAAGTAAGTATGTAAGTAAATAAGTATGTAAGTATGTAAGTAAGTATGTAAGTAAATAAGTATGTAAGTATGTAAGTAAGTATGTAAGTAAATAAGTATGTAAGTATGTAAGTAAATAAGTATGTAAGTATGTAAGTAAGTATGTAAGTAAATAAGTATGTAAGTATGTAAGTAAGTATGTAAGTAAATAAGTATGTAAGTATGTAAGTAAGTATGTAAGTAAATAAGTATGTAAGTATGTAAGTAAGTATGTAAGTAAATAAGTACGTAAGTATGTAAGTAAGTATGTAAGTAAATAAGTATGTAAGTATGTAAGTAAGTATGTAAGTAAATAAGTATGTAAGTATGTAAGTAAGTATGTAAGTAAATAAGTATGTAAGTATGTAAGTAAGTATGTAAGTAAATAAGTATGTAAGTATGTAAGTAAGTATGTAAGTAAATAAGTATGTAAGTAAATAAGTATGTAAGTATGTAAGTAAATAAGTATGTAAGTATGTAAGTAAATAAGTATGTAAGTATGTAAGTAAGTATGTAAGTAAATAAGTATGTAAGTATGTAAGTAAATAAGTATGTAAGTATGTAAGTAAGTATGTAAGTAAATAAGTATGTAAGTATGTAAGTAAGTATGTAAGTAAATAAGTATGTAAGTATGTAAGTAAGTATGTAAGTAAATAAGTATGTAAGTATGTAAGTAAGTATGTAAGTAAATAAGTATGTAAGTATGTAAGTAAGTATGTAAGTAAATAAGTATGTAAGTATGTAAGTAAATAAGTATGTAAGTATGTAAGTAAATAAGTATGTAAGTATGTAAGTAAGTATGTAAGTAAATAAGTATGTAAGTATGTAAGTAAGTATGTAAGTAAATAAGTACGTAAGTATGTAAGTAAGTATGTAAGTAAATAAGTATGTAAGTATGTAAGTAAGTATGTAAGTAAATAAGTATGTAAGTATGTAAGTAAGTATGTAAGTAAATAAGTATGTAAGTAAATAAGTATGTAAGTATGTAAGTATGTAAGTAAGTATGTAAGTAAATAAGTATGTAAGTATGTAAGTAAGTATGTAAGTAAATAAGTATGTAAGTATGTAAATAAGTATGTAAGTAAATAAGTATGTAAGTATGTAAGTAAGTATGTAAGTAAATAAGTATGTAAGTATGTAAGTAAGTATGTAAGTAAATAAGTATGTAAGTATGTAAGTAAGTATGTAAGTAAATAAGTATGTAAGTAAATAAGTATGTAAGTATGTAAGTATGTAAGTAAGTATGTAAGTAAATAAGTATGTAAGTATGTAAGTAAGTATGTAAGTAAATAAGTATGTAAGTATTTAAGTAAGTATGTAAGTAAATAAGTATGTAAGTATGTAAGTAAATAAGTATGTAAGTAAATAAGTATGTAAGTATGTAAGTAAGTATGTAAGTAAATAAGTATGTAAGTATGTAAGTAAATAAGTATGTAAGTAAGTATGTAAGTAAGTATGTAAGTAAATAAGTATGTAAGTATGTAAGTAAGTATGTAAGTAAATAAGTACGTAAGTATGTAAGTAAGTTTTGCTACAGTTTTGCTTTCGGTTCTAACCGATGACATCCAAAACCTTTTTTTTAACTTTGGAAATCAGGCTCTTATAATAATAATATATACAAGATCTGGACAAATTGAAATATCATATTTAAGCGTATTTTACGACCGGGCAGAACCGGTCGCTACTCTGCGCTAGTATACCATATTATACCATATACCATATTATAATGAAGCACTGCATCAAAGTGGGTTCAAAGAAAACATAAAATTTCAACAAACCCAGGATAATAGATAAAATAAAAAACGAAAGAGGAAACGGAAGATAATCTGGTTCTTACCTCCGTTTTCATTGAACACTAAAACTAGAGTAGGACATTTTTTCTTAGCCTTCTTGACAAGCATTTTCCAAAAACACATAGACTACATAAACTTTTTAATAGAAACACTGTGAAAGTTAGTTACTCGATAGATCCATCAATAAAGTCGATAATATCCAAAGAACTAAAAAAGATAGATAACGCAGGCTGCTCTTGCAGGACCAAAAATAGCTGTCCATTGGAGGGTAATTGTAAAGCTGAATCCCTTGTTTATGAGGCCACAATAACGGAACAATCCACAAATATACCGGAAATATATATAGGTATGACAAAAGGCCAATTTAAACAAAGATATTACGCGCATATGAGCTCCTTTAGAGCTAAAACAAGGATGAATACAGCATTAACTACCCGCGTGGGAGCTTAAAGAAAAAAATACACCCTTTTCCATAAAATGGAGAAAAATAGAGCATAAACCAGCATACGTCCAGGAATTAAGTCAATGCTCACTCTGTAACGCAGAGAATACTACATCCTCCGGTCCATTCATGACCCAAAAATAAAATATTTAAATGTGAGGAGTGAAGCTTTGAAAAGTTGCATACATAGAAGGAAGGGGCTCCTAATAAATTGGATCAATGAAAAGAACAACACTTAGATGTTGTTTATATATATATATATATATATATATATATATATATATATATATATATATATATATATATGTGTAATAAGGAAAAAAAATTGTAAATACAAAAATGATTAGTCGGTAAACTTGGATTTTAATCGCAATTATATTATAGATTTTAAATTAATGTATTTTATAAAAAAAATTTTTTAATTATATTTTATAAATGTAATATATAATCTATTTCGAATTTAAAACTATAGAAAAATATAATAATGTTAATAAACTAGGGAAATCACTTAGGATAGATAAATACTCACTTCCCCAAACCTTGAAAGATTTGGATTTAAAATAGATAATTTTCAAACGTATTTCGAAATTTTTAAACGTGATTCGATATAATTAAAAATGTATTTTTTTAAACTTTAAACGTATTTTTGGAAATTTTTAAACGTAATTCGATATAATTAAACGAATTTAAGTTTTTAACCGATACCAATACAGATTTTAAAGTTTTTTATACATAAGGAAAGAGATTTTAAAATTAATTTGGGTTCAAATTAAAATCGATTCATATAAAGAAAATTTTTTTTTCGAAATTAGATCTTAAATTTAAATAATTCAAAGTTTAAAATTAGGTATTACATCATCCGATGAAAAAAGGGGGGATTTAACAAAACAAGATTTAAACGTGAATTCGCGAGGTATATATACTTCACACTTCCGGTTATAAGATAGACGAATATTGGCTGGAGAGAGCTTGATAAGGATACCTTAAACGGGCCTTATTATCAGGCTTGAAACTGACGGTACCAATGATCTGTCTCAACTAACAACTTTCTGTACACAAAATATAAATATATATATATATACATATACATATATATATATAAATATATATATATATATATATATAGGGGGGGTGTTACTTGAGTACCATCAGCTAGAATCGAAACCACAACACAAAACTCTACAGTTCCATTCCTTAGAATGTGAGTCACGCAAATACAGGGTGTCTAATAATTCACTGAAAGGTGTTGAACTTAAATATATTCTGTATTTTTGATGATATCTTTCTGTATTTTTTATATCTTTCTGTATTTTTGACATAACTTGTGTAAGACATTGGAACTTTAAAAAAAAAAATGAAAAATTCAAATAATCTTTATTCATGAAAAATAAAGTCTTTAAAATATTGCCAATTTTCAGCTTCGCATATTTGTGCTCTTCCCAAAACATTATTCGTGACAGATTGCAGAATCACTAGATTGTGATTTAACTCCCTTATTTCGTTCCTAATGTTTTCATTCAATTCTTAGAGGGGTTGGTGTTTGACTTTTCGAGGTCTGCCAGCTCGTAGAACGAAATAAGGGAGTTAAATCGTAATCCAGAGATTCTGCAATGTGTCATACATAATGTTTTGAAAAGAGCACACATATGCGAAGCTAAAAATAGAGCAACGTTTAAAAGACATTATTTTTCATAAATAAAGATTGTTTGAATTTTGTATTAAAAAGAAAACAAACATCCCAATATCTTAGTCAGATTGTGTTAAAATTACAGAAAAATATTTAAAAATATCTATTAAAGTTCAAAACATATTTGTGATTTTCCGGGAAGCATATATATATATATATATATATATATATATATATATATATATATATATATATATATATATATATATATATATATATACTTATTTTATAAAACTTTATTCGATTGGCAAAATTTTAGAATAATTATAAAGAAGTGAACCATCGCGTAAATTCAATCAACTAAAATAAGGTGGAAAACGGGGTGAGGAAAAGGAAAAAAAATGAGGCAAGTTACATGTAACACATGTACAATTCAATAAAATAAATAAGTCGATTAAAAACAAGATCGTTAAAATACACCCGAAGCGCTTTTCGTTCAGACTAACATTTTCAAGGGTCATAAGTCTGAAAATTATTATTTTTTTAGAATATTTGGTAGTGGTATGGAGTAAGAGCGGAGAGGAGGTTAATAAAAAAACAAAAACAAAAAACCTAACTACCCAAATAATTCTAATGTAAGCCGGAGGTTTCTCTGCTTTCACAAAGTAGGGGGGCTGGCAATGATGGCAAGTGCTTCGAGGACAGACAGGTGGAACTTTGTACGTCCTCGGTACATAACAGAAAAACACCCCGGAGAGAAAACACGACCGCACTCCTTTTTATCGACCAAGTGTTGGCCGATGGACGATTCTATCAGTTGAGATTTTCTGGTGGTAGGTTGATGATCTCGGATGAAACGGGGAACATGTTCGGCGATTCTGACCTGAAGACGCTAGGTCGTCTTGTCTATATAGACGGCACCACACCGACATTGAAATTTATAAATAATATTACTTGTTTGAGAGATAGGCAAGACATCCTTACGAAATGAGGGAAAGGCGGTTTATGTGGAAAAAGTAATACGGAGCGATAGAGCACCAAAATTAGAAGACACTAGAGAGGAAATCTTATCGCCAATAAGTTGGCCTTCAGGTCCAATACAGGGTAACTTACGGTCTACCGGAAATCTACATGGACCGTATTTTGGTAGCTCAGAAAAGGATTGAATTTTCTTATTAATAACTAAGTTAACTAATGGAGGTGGATATCCATTCATAATAAAAATCCTTTTAATGTTTTCAATTTCCACATCAATAAAAGGTGGGGAACAAATAGCAAGTGCCCGATGGGTTAGGTTTCTAATAAGATTAAGTTTCCTGGTTGTGGGTGCAAAGGAATCCCAACTGAGATAAAGACCAGTGAAAGTGGGTTTTCTATAAATAGATGTCATAAAGGAAAGCCCACGTTTAGAAACTAACTCATCAAGGAAAGGAAGGGAGTTATCTTTTTCCACCTCCATCGTAAATTTGAGAGAAGGGTGTAAATTATTTAATAAGTTGAAAAAGGACACAGCTTCATCATGCGTTGCGAAACAAGAAAAAGTGTCGTCAACATAACGCATGTAAAATGATGGTCTAGGGCACTTGTCAAACAACATCTATTCTAAAAAGCCCACAAAAATATTGGCCAAAGTTGGGCCAAGGGGAGATCCCATAGATATACCGTCGAACTGGCGATACATCACATCGTTGAAACTAAATGAAACTGACTTCGTAGCAAGTTCCATGAGTTCAACGAACACCGCCTCAGGAAAAGAGGGTAGGGGACCAGGACCTTTATAAAGAAAATCCGCACATATGTCAATGACCTCGTCAAGAGGGACATTGGTAAACAAATTGCTAATGTCAAAGGAGACCAAATAACAGTTGTTAGTGGTAAGAGGAAGCTCCTTGATAGTTTATGCGAAATGAAAAGAATCAGGTGTGCAATGTGTTGAATAAAAAGAACAGACTGGTTCAAGAATTAAAACCAGCCATTTAGCCAGATTGTGTTGGGCCGAACCTACCATCGACAAAATTGGTCTCAATGGAGTATCAATTTTGTGTACCTTAGGCAATCCGTAAATCCTGGGGCGTTGAGAGCCCACCGGTCGGATATTATTATAAACTTCCTAAGATAAATATTTAAGTTTATGCCATGGAAGTAGTTTATTTTGAAGCTTGGTTTCAATTGAAGGAGTGTCATCGGAGTCCACGGAACCTAAACAGATAAATTTGCTATCATTGTTAAGAATAGAAAGCATTTTTGCAATGTAGTCTTGACGGTCAAGGATAACTACACCGTTGCCTTTATCTGGGCGAGAAATGTAAATCTCATTATTGCATTTTAATTGCTTAGCCGCAATGAAATGATTACTTTGCCAAATAAAATGGCGAGAAGAAATATTGCATTGACTGAATTTATTGGCTAATTCAGTCAAGCGAGATTTAAAAATATTAAAGTTGTCACCCGAACCATTATTTTTTATTTGTGAAAATAAAATCTCAAATTCACTAAGAGTTTGAGTTACGTCAATCTGGCGAGGAGGGACACAAAACTCAAGTCCCCTAGAAAACACAAACGTATCGACTTCTGACAATTTGAATTTAGAGAAATTAAATATATGCTGGTCCGAGAATGAAGGCTCGCCAAATTTATTTTTAATCAAAAGGTTTAAGAAATTAGTAAATTTTTGATTATTTGTATGACGACACTTAACATCCTTGGCTGAAAGTAGCTTAGAAAATCGAAGTTTATCAAATGGAGACAACGTTTTCCAAGCGAGAGACCAAACCAAGTAATGTTTACTCTGTAAGCTAAGAAGCACATCAGAATAAAATGTTATTTCGTCTTTTAAAAAGGCCACAGTAAGGTTCCAAGAATTCCTACATTTAATCTTGGAAATGCGTCTGCAGATATAGCCCGGTGCAACATGATTCGATAGACATCCACGAAGGAACTTGATTTTACATTTGATGGGGGTGATCTTGTTTCTCAGGTGAATTATATTATTTAACGAATGAATGAAGTTTTTGCCATAATGGTTCAATAAATGGGATATAACTTTATTCGATTGGCAAAATTTTAGAATAATTATAAAGAAGTGAACCATCGCGTAAATTCAATCAACTAAAATAAGATGGAAAACGGGGTGAGGAAAAGGAAAAAAAATGGGGCAAGATACATGTAACACATGTACAATTCAATAAAATAAATAAGTCGATTAAAAACAAGATCGTTAAAATACACCCGAAGCGCTTTTCGTTCAGACTAACATTTTCAAGGGTCATAAGTCTGAAAATTATTATTTTTTAAAAATATTTGGTAGTGGTATGGAGTAAGAGCGGAGAGGAGGTTAATAAAAAAAAACAAAAAAAAAAAAAACCTAACTACCCAAATAATTCTAATTGAAGCCGGAGGTTTCTCTGCTTGCACAAAGTAGGGGGGCTGGCAATGATGGCAAGTGCTTCGAGGACAGACAGGTGGAACTTTGTACGTCCTCGGTACAAAACAGAAAAACACTCCGGAGAGAAAACAAGACCGCACTCCTTTTTATCGACCAAGTGTTGGCCGATGGACGATTCTATCAGTTGAGATTTTCTGGTGGTAGGTTGATGATCTCGGATGAAACGGAGAACATGTTCGGCGATTCTGACCTGAAGACGCTAGGTCGTCTTGTCTATATAGACGGCACCACACCGACATTGAAATTTATACATAATATTACTTGTTTGAGAGATTTTTCCCTCATTTCGTAAGGATGTCTTGCCTAAGACATCCTTACGAAATGAGGGAAAGGCGGTTTATGTGGAAAAAGTAATACGGAGCGATAGAGCACCAAAATTAGAAGACACTAGAGAAGAAATCTTATCGCCAATAAGTTGGCCTTCAGGTCCAATACAGGGTAACTTAAGGTCTACCGGAAATCTACATGGACCGTATTTTGGTAGCTCAGAAAAGGATTGAATTTTCTTATTAATAACTAAGTTAACTAATGGAGGTGGATATCCATTCATAATAAAAATCCTTTTAATGTTTTCAATTTCCACATCAATAAAAGGTGGGGAACAAATAGCAAGTGCCCGATGGGTTAGGTTTCTAATAAGATTAAGTTTCCTGGTTGTGGGTGCAAAGGAATCCCAACTGAGATAAAGACCAGTGAAAGTGGGTTTTCTATAAATAGATGTCATAAAGGAAAGCCCACGTTTAGAAACTAACACAACAATGAAAGGAAGGGAGTTATCTTTTTCCACCTCCATCGTAAATTTGAGAGAAGGGTGTAAATTATTTAATAAGTTGAAAAAGGACACAGCTTCATCATGCGTTGCGAAACAAGAAAAAGTGTCGTAAACATAACGCATGTAAAATATATATGTATATATTAGATATTTTAACGCCATTGCTGGAGACCAACCACCGCATAGGATAAATAATATGTTAACATTGCTTGAGACGCACCAACACATAAGCAATATATATCACCCACGCATTAGAAAAATAAAAATATTTTAACGACATTGCTTGAGAGGCACCCACACATAAGGAAAATAATATTTTAACGACATTGCCGGAGACGCACCCACGCACGAGAAAAATAATAATATTTTAACGACATTGCTGGAGAGGCACCCACACATAAGCAAAATAATAATATTTTAACGACATTGCTGGAGACGCACCCACGCACGAGAAAAATAATAATATTTTAACGACATTGCTGGAATGGCACCCACACATAAGCAAAATAATAATATTTTAACGACATTGCTGGAGACGCACCCACGCACGAGAAAAATAATAATATTTTAACGACATTGCTGGAGACGCACCCACGCACGAGAAAAATAATAATATTTTAACGACATTGCTGGAATGGCACCCACACATAAGCAAAATAATAATATTTTAACGACATTGCTGGAGACGCACCCACGCATGAGAAAAATAATAATATTTTTACGACATTGCTGGAGACGCACCCACGCATGAGCAAAATAATAATATTTTAACGACATTGCTGGAGACGCACCCACGCACGAGAAAAATAATAATATTTTAACGACATTGCTTGAGAGGCACCCACACATAAGCAAAATAATATTTTAACGACATTGCCGGAGACGCACCCACGCACGAGAAAAATAATAATATTTTAACGACATTGCTGGAGAGGCACCCACACATAAGCAAAATAATAATATTTTAACGACATTGCTGGAGACGCACCCACGCACGAGAAAAATAATAATATTTTAACGACATTGCTGGAATGGCACCCACACATAAGCAAAATAATAATATTTTAACGACATTGCTGGAGACGCACCCACGCACGAGAAAAATAATAATATTTTAACGACATTGCTGGAGACGCACCCACGCACGAGAAAAATAATAATATTTTAACGACATTGCTGGAATGGCACCCACACATAAGCAAAATAATAATATTTTAACGACATTGCTGGAGACGCACCCACGCATGAGAAAAATAATAATATTTTTACGACATTGCTGGAGACGCACCCACGCATGAGCAAAATAATAATATTTTAACGACATTGCTGGAGACGCACCCACGCACGAGAAAAATAATAATATTTTAACGACATTGCTTGAGAGGCACCCACACATAAGGAAAATAATATTTTAACGACATTGCCGGAGACGCACCCACGCACGAGAAAAATAATAATATTTTAACGACATTGCTGGAGAGGCACCCACACATAAGCAAAATAATAATATTTTAACGACATTGCTGGAGACGCACCCACGCACGAGAAAAATAATAATATTTTAACGACATTGCTGGAATGGCACCCACACATAAGCAAAATAATAATATTTTAACGACATTGCTGGAATGGCACCCACACATAAGCAAAATAATAATATTTTAACGACATTGCTGGAGACGCACCCACGCATGAGAAAAATAATAATATTTTAACGACATTGCTGGAGACGCACCCACGCATGAGCAAAATAATAATATTTTAACGACATTGCTGGAGACGCACCCACGCACGAGAAAAATAATAATATTTTAACGACATTGCTGGAGACGCACCCACGCACGAGAAAAATAATAATATTTTAACGACATTGCTGGAATGGCACCCACACAAAAGCAAAATAATAATATTTTAACGACATTGCTGGAGACGCACCCACGCATGAGAAAAATAATAATATTTTAACGACATTGCTGGAGACGCACCCACGCACGAGAAAAATAATAATATTTTAACGACATTGCTGGAATGGCACCCACACATAAGCAAAATAATAATATTTTAACGACATTGCTGGAGACGCACCCACGCATGAGAAAAATAATAATATTTTAACGACATTGCTGGAGACGCACCCACGCAAGAGAAAAATAATAATATTTTAACGACATTGCTGGAGACGCACCCACGCATGAGCAAAATAATAATATTTTAACGACATTGCTGGAGACGCACCCACGCACGAGAAAAATAATAATATTTTAACGACATTGCTGGAGACGCACCCACGCACGAGAAAAATAATAATATTTTAACGACATTGCTGGAATGGCACCCACACATAAGCAAAATAATAATATTTTAACGACATTGCTGGAGACGCACCCACGCATGAGAAAAATAATAATATTTTAACGACATTGCTGGAGACGCACCCACGCACGAGAAAAATAATAATATTTTAACGACATTGCTGGAATGGCACCCACACATAAGCAAAATAATAATATTTTAACGACATTGCTGGAGACGCACCCACGCATGAGAAAAATAATAATATTTTAACGACATTGCTGGAGACGCACCCACGCATGAGAAAAATAATAATATTTTAACGACATTGCTGGAGACGCACCCACGCACGAGAAAAATAATAATATTTTAACGACATTGCTGGAATGGCACCCACACATAAGCAAAATAATAATATTTTAACGACATTGCTGGAGACGCACCCACGCACGAGAAAAATAATAATATTTTAACGACATTGCTGGAGACGCACCCACGCACGAGAAAAATAATAATATTTTAACGACATTGCTGGAATGGCACCCACACATAAGCAAAATAATAATATTTTAACGACATTGCTGGAGACGCACCCACGCATGAGAAAAATAATAATATTTTAACGACATTGCTGGAGACGCACCCACGCATGAGAAAAATAATAATATTTTAACGACATTGCTGGAGACGCACCCACGCATGAGAAAAATAATAATATTTTAACGACATAAGCAAAATAATAATATTTTAACGGCATTGTTTGTGACCCACCAACGCAAAAGCGAAATAATATTTTAACGACATTACTGTAGCCGCACTCACGCATAAGCAGAATATTAATAGACTGAATGTCTTAGACAAACATTTTTTAACCACTCAAAAATAAAAAAAGTAAAACAAATGCCCTTAAAAACAACAAAACAAATTTATTTGTTTTTTTTTTCTGTCAATTTACGTAACAAGCCGTCGTTTCCTATTCACATTTATCTGAAAAGAGAAGAAAAACAAAACAGAAATCGCGTTATATAACCTCAAAACGGAAATAAAGACAAATATAAAAAGAATTCTGAAAAAAAAAGAAATATAATGAAATTATATCAATTTAGAAATCTTTAATAATAAAGATCATTTCAACGTATCTAATGACTAATTTTTTTTTTTTTTTATCTCAAGTGACGTCATCGGTAGATGAAGATTTTGCTCAGCACGTTTGTTTTTTTGTCTTTTGTCACACCGGTTCCAATTAAATAAATCTACGTCCAATCTTGCTGTTAATTTATTAGCCAACAGGGATAACCAACGCTCCCTTGAAACATGGATGACAAAATAAAAATAAAATATTATCTTTAAAAAGTTCTTTCTTTAACTCTACCCTCCCAAACTGTAACCTTCTTTCTCTCTGGATTTTTCTCTCCACCTTCCTGGCAATTGGTTTAATATAGCTGAAAGAAATAGTAAAGAAAAAAGAAAAAAGAAAACTGACTGACTGACTGACATGTTTGAATGAACTAGTAGTAAAAAGTAGAAAACAGCATTTGCCCCCTAATCACTAATTTGCACCCTGGTAACTTGGACGGAATAGATATTACAGTATTTTTATCACACTGGATTCGATGGTGAAGGCCAGAGATCCCCTCACACATAAGCAGAATAATAGATAAAATATCTTAGACTAACAAGACAAGATAAGTTGCTTTTATCTATCTTTTTTATCCTTTTTTATCCAAAAGAGGGCATATTGCCACTTGAAACGTAAACGCTACTATTTGGGATCATGTTTAACAGCGCACTGTTGGGAGTTGAGCAGCGAGATGTATGTTTACATTACATTTAAACTTTTGCAGGTTAATGCAATCAAGGAAGCAGGGAACAGGGAAGACATATTAAAGTTTGTAAATTCGAAAAAAAAAACCTATTAGAGTAGAAGGCCTTCACGGTATCTAGAGTCTCACAAATAAAGATATAGGTTTTGCTGTTTGTCGGGTTAGTCGTGAGTATGCATGTCGATGAAGCACAAATGCTATGAGTTCATCAGCGCATGTTCCATCAAAATACTCGTAAAACAGAAGCGGGGTGGGACATTAGGACATAAAGTGGAGCTTGTCCGACAGTGCGGTACCTATTAGATTTGTTATTAATCGTGCGGAAATGTAAGGTTTAGCCAGTATAAATAAATAAAAAAATAAATTTATCCAGGTACGTAGAAAAGTAGCTTCTTTGTTAACATTTGTTGTATATTTATTTTACCCCTTTTGTTGAGTAAATTTGTTGAGTATATACTCGATGAATTTACGTTTAGATTTAAGCATAGATAGAGAGCGAGGTAAATTGTTCGTAATGGTTGTTGCTAAACATGTGCTTTTTTGTGTGAAACTTTGGCGTTCGGGGGCAATAGATTGAAGTTCAGATGAGCATTTGACATGAAAATGACAATAGATCAGAGACAGGCACGAAACTCTTCTGCAGAAAAGAGGTTGCAGGGGAAAAAACATCACCTGCTAGGTTTCGAAGTTGATTTAGAACTCGGTCAGGACAAGATAGGGCTCCAAGCACCCCATCCCCAGATGTGGCAACAATACTTTATTTAATGACAGATTTGGCTCTTATACACGTAAAGGACTGCATCGGGAGTGAGATACCTTCTAGAGCAGTAGAACGACCTCAGCATTTTTCCATTGACTTTGACAACTGATTTGATGCAAGTCTTCTATTTTAGGTGAGGAGTGAAGTTCAATCCCAGAAGGTTTTTGCAGCAAAGTGCTTATTTGAGACGAGGGCCATTCAGATAAATTAGGACCGTATGGAGATGAGTGCGTTCGTAGTAAAAACATGAAAGCTTGGTTTTGGATGCTTTAAAATTAAACAGACACAGTTTGTTCCATTGCACCACGTGCTCAAGGTTGGAGGAGAGAGACTCAGAAAGATCTTGGTAGTTGCTGGCCTTTGATGCGTTGTCATAGATGATAGTTTATTAGTTTAGCCATTTGTCTTTGTACAGGGTGGAACGATAAAATTGTTACCATAAAGAAAACAACACTACAACTTTATTTCAACACTTTTATTGAAAAAAAATAAATCAATTCATGTAATTAGATTATGTAGTAAAGGTGACATCTATTCAATATAGCTGCCTTCCGCCTCAACCATTGTCTCGATACGGATCCGAAACTTGGAGCATGCCTTTTTTCACAAGCGCCAGCGGGGGCTCGGCGAATACTCGGCGGATAGCGGCAATCAGGCTGAATTTGATGTTATGGGAAATCATGTTGGTAAAGTTCTCGACGTATGACCAAACGAAGCAATCCAGCGGGTTCAGGTCGGGGAAAGAGGGTGGCCAGTGAGAGAAGGGTACAAAGTCGTAGCACTCCTGAAGCCAAGCCTGAGTCTCTTTGGACTTGAGGGCCGACGCCGGGTCCTGCTGCTACACCCAGGGTCTTCATCAGAGGACCACCACACTCACGTACAGGTACACTTTGGTGTTGGCTTTCAAGCCGACTTCGAAGATGTGAGGTGGCATGATGTGGCCCTCACTTGAAACCACACCAAAGACCATAGCCGTGGTCAGAAACTTCGTTGAGCTGTTCCTTCAAGCGTTGAACCATCAGGATTTGCATTTTTAGGGTGCTGGCAATGGCCTTGTTTTCATAATTTGGATAAGTAGAAAGCATGAGTTGTGCAGCGGCGCATCTTCGATCTCACTTGTTAAACATTGTGTCACATTCAGACATGATAAAAAGTTCCTATCGTTCTTTGGATTTGTACACAGCTGGTCAACTAGTAGATTATCTGCAACAAGAAAGAAAACCGATCTTCATCAAACGGAAATGGAATCATGCCGTCTTTTCTATAGCGATAATTTTATCGTTCCACTCTATACACCTTCTAAATCTAATACTGTATGCCAATTTTTATGGTTATCGATTCAAAATTAAGTACATCATTCTATGAGTTCCTTTTAAACTCTGAAATACTCTATAAAAACATTTGCTTCTCTTGAAGAAAGATGTACAACTTAATCTTTTTATGGTATTGTTATCTTCCTTGCTTGCTTATCACCATGCACCATAAGGTTATACAAATGCCACACACGCGTTAACATGTAGACACGTTTATAGCAGAGTACGTTGCAAGAACATAAGACATTAATAACTTGACTCCGTTTTTTGCAACAAAGACATTTATTTCCGGGCCCTTTCCCAAATAAAACGTGATTGTACTCTTTCTCTCTCATCTTTGTCCTCTCAAACGTCGTTTCGAACGTGCTCTCGAAGTGTTCTTTCGGCTGTGCATACGTTCGTTTTATAGTCTCCTTCTTACTCTCCCCCGTGACATCATTTCGCATACGGCTCGGCATTTGCATAAGCGCGTCCGCGCTGTTACAGCACGTTTCACCTAAAGTTGTAATAGCATTTATTTGGACGACGCACCAGAAAGAATTCTGTCAGTGCGGATTATTTAGTTTTCTTTTTTATATAACCCTAATTGAAAATCAAGACTAAGTTAACAAAAACGAAGATCCCTTGCTATAGTATTTTTTACTCACGTTAATCCCTTAGAATGGATGTCTTAATTTAGAGTTAAAGAGGCTACTATTTGGGACCATACCTCGGAAAGATTAACAAAATATTGGTTTACGTTACGTTTAAACTTCTGCATATTAGTACATTCAGAAAAGCAGGTAGCAGAAAGGGAATTCCAAAGTCTAGCTGTTCAAGATAAGAAAATATTAGAGTAGAAATTTTTCTGGCATTTAGTGACCTTAACAATGAAGAAGTATGATTTTGTTGCTAAGCGGGTTTGTTAGGGATATGTACGCCGAGGGGGACACAAGTGCAACGAGTTCACGAGAGCACATTTCATTAAAATACTTGTAAAATAAGCACAGGGATGCAACATTGCGGCGATATGACAGGGGTTAGAGCTTAGTTGACAAAGTGGGATCTATTAGATTGAAAACTCTTTTTTGAACTCTATCAAGAGGGAGAGACTAGTGGTAGATGCACCAACCCAGATGTGGCAACAATACTCAATGCATGGGCGAATAGTGGCCTTGTAGAGGTACAGGATACTCTCAGGTGTGAGTAGTCTTCTAGTGCTATAGGGGAAACAACCTTATTTGCAGCAGCCTTCGTAATGTCCTCAATGTATTAGTTCCAGTTAATATTGATTGTGAATGTTAAGACGATGAGTCTGAAGGCAGAATTCCCAGGTAGGGTGTTATTTATAATAGATATCGGTGGTTGCAGAAGCTTCTTGTAATTGTTAAAAGAAAGCAGCTTAGCCTTACTGGCATTGAATGTTACCATCCATTTACGCTGCTATTGTCTTAGATTTGTGTGCATCCATTCTTTCCTTGTGCATGTTATAGAGTGTTGTATCATCAGAAAATACACTGATCTCAGACATCTTAGCAAAAGGTAAGTGAAAGTCTGTGCACTGTACTATTCATATGTTGGCTAAGTAAGAATTCAGCAAAATACAGACAAGATAAAATACGCAGTGGCGGCTAATGCACCATAAATAATCAAACCTGTGACAAAATGTTAACATTCCATTGTTTGGAGCTACATATCAACTTTGCAGACCTACTATATGGGTAATTTTATAAAGTGGTAATAGATGGTTTAACTAAGTAAACAGAAATGTTTAAGAGTTTAAATCGACGTACAAAGTGGCGCTCAATTCGTCGAAGAATTTGTTTGCAATATTTTAAAATTCCAGATCATTGAATAATTAAAAGAATTCTGCGATAATTTATATTGAATCAATCACGGCTTTTGTATATTATCCAAGAAGTAATAACCTATACGTAAAGTTCAATGACACTTTCCAAAACTGCTTAAAATGTTCGATTATGCAAAAATAATCAAATATAATAATATACTACACGATTTTTTTTTTATCTACAGACTTGAAATTTTATATACAGGGTGTCCGTAAAGTTACTATACAGTCTTACGTGGCATGCTTGATTAAATAAACCTGTAAAAAAATAAATATTAACTATTAATACAAATATAATACAATAAAACAATAAGACTGTATAGTAACTTTACGGACACCCTGTATATATGATATTCAGACAGGTGTAAACCTTTTTAATTTGTTTTTAATCGGAAAAAGGGCTACCAAAGGGTAAAAATTAGCAAATTGGCACGTGGGGTCGTCGGATTTTTATCTGTTCGTCAACTGTTTCCCGACTGCGTATGCGCGGTCCAGAAATATGACACTTTTTATGTTAAGGATAAGCAGGTTTGAAAACACATTTAAAGATCCTGTTAAGCTCGTCTAATAGTTATCGTACTTGACTCAATGTCTATAGGTTTTGGTTTCGATTTCAATTCGATAATATTTTTCTACTTACAAGAAGTAAAGTGTTTAGAAAAAATATAATACTCGCATGCATATGCATCAGTTTCTTTCCGTTTTTTACTTCATTCTTTGAAAAAAATTTCTGTATTCATTAAAAGATAATATCTATGTGACTTTTTCGACCGGGCAACACCAGGCGGCCTGCTAGTAATAAAATAAATTTGTCTGAAGCGAACGCTTACGCCACAGTATTATAATGATATATATTTATCAAAGTAATTTAATAATATGTTTTCGTAATATATATAGTCAATAGGATTGATCCGTATAAGAGCCAGCTACTTCCTTAGATGGAATATTGTTGCCACATTCGAGGACGAGCTACTTAGAGCACCACTTCCTGCCTTGACACGATATAAAACGAACTTCGATGTCTTGTAAATTATGTAATTTTCTTTTTTACGCTATATCTTTCTCACAGAAACGATGTTGCGTTTTTTTAATGCGAATGCTCGACCGAGCTTCAATTTATGCTACTCCCTGTAAAATATTTACAACAAACACTTACTCGCTATTTGTGTATAAAACTAAACGAAAATTTTATTACCAAAGTTTATTTTCTAGAACTACCCGTCTGTAGAACCCAACACAGGATTGCTTCCCGGCCGACTATAATGTGCTCGTTTTCAAGTCCAATGTAAACAAGTTATTTATTGTATCGTCCTCTTAAATACGAGGTGTTATAAATAAGTTTTCAGACTATTTTTGTATAGGCATTCAAAATTATCGTTAACTCTTAAAAAATCAGTATGTTATTGTTATACATCTCATTAGATGACTGACCCATTTTTATGATTTCAGGTTCAAAAGAACAGCTACGACAAGAATTGGAATACACCCTACTAAAGCCTGATTGTCACAGCTGGTGAATCTCAAGAATGCAATTTGGACGTGAGGACACTTTAGAAGAACGATATGCAATAAAAAAAATCTTGCTTTAAACTAAAAAAAAAAATGTTACAGAAACGTATAGAAAGCATCATACTGCTTTTGGATCATGAAAAGTGTGGAAGGAGTACGGAAGACAGAACACAAGAGTTGGTTGACCAAATAAATAATTTCATGGATAAGGATGGTCGTGTATCTATAGAGACAATAAATGCACAGTTTGATGTCAGTGTTGGAGCTGTACATACAATTAATTGCAAAGAACTGAAGTTGCGGAAGATTGACGCGAAGTTTGTCCCAAGGGTGCCCAGAGAAGATCCGAAAGAAGATGTTGTCATGGCAGCAGTGGGATGGTCGACTTGATTCATATTCATATCCCGCTGTTCTTGATGATTTGGTGAGTTGCGATTAAAGCTGGATCTCTACTATAACCCAGAGACTAAGAGACAGAGGTACCAGTAGAAGCATGCTGGGTCTTCCAGACCTAAGAAAGACAGACACAGCAAATCTACCCAGAAACTTAAAATGATCCTTTTTTTTTTACAGTACGGGCATTATCTACATACACTGGGTTCCAACTGGACAGCAAGGAATTCTATGTTGGGGTTTTAAGAGAGTTCAGGAAGAGATTCCGTCGGGAGAGGCTAGCAATCCTCAAATCGGGCCAGTGGCATTTCCACCAGGACAATGCACCAATCCACAACTCCATAGATTATTTGACCAAAATGGGCATCAAGACAGTTCCTCACCCTCTCTATAGTCAAATCTTGCTTTGTGTAACTTTTTGTTACTTCTTCAGCTATTGGAAAATCTTAGAGGCTGTGATTTTAAGACAATTGGGGAGATGAAAGAGGATGTGAGGAGGGTCATTGACATGCTCATCCAAGAAACCATCCATGGGCCTTCGAGAAGTTGTTGGAACGGGACAACAAGTGCATTGCAGTCGAAGGAGATTACTCCAAAGGGAACTAGAGTTTTATGGGTTTACTATCGGAAAATGCTCATATGAAAAAGTTTGGAAACTTATTTAAGGTAACTCGTAGCACAAGACATTCCATCTGAAGATGAAAATGAACAATGGTTTCCCGTATTGTCTTTTAGTAACATTTAGTACACAACATTTTTGTCGATTAAATTAGATAAAAACGTCGTCTTTACTAGTACGAATGAAGATACTACTATGATTTTTTTTTTTTTTTTTTTGCAAAATAAAATTTGTGTTTATTTTTGTGTAATAGAAGAAACTACTTGCAAAACCTGCAGCGCTCCTATCTCGTATGTCGAGTGCGGGTATTTCGGAAAGAAAAACAAATATAAAAATGGCTGTCCCAACGCAAAGTTTGAAAAAATTGCGATGTCAAACTCTCAAGTTTAGGTAAAATTTAGCGTGCACATGTGAAACGCTACAAGTCAATAAAAAATAAAATGAACTCAAGAGTTGCGTGTGGTTGCGAAGAGATCTAAAAATTATGCATCTTGTTGATAATCTAAACACTCTATTGCACTTTTATGGGTTGCTTAATCCTCAGAAGTGTTTTAATAAAATGAGTAATCCCTCTTCAGGCCTGAACACTAAATTAAACTAAGAGGCTGATTCCACAAATCTTTTCTTACTCAGGTATATGTGACGTCACCGCCAACTACTGTTTTGTTATCTAAATCAGCTACATCATAATGTTTGCGTGTTCTTTGATTTTTTTCTTACAGATAAGTAACTATAAAAGATAGGTACTTCTGCAGAATTTGAACCAGACGTAACGCTTTGTACGGAACATGACATCATGCGTTCGGTTTTGGCTGTAATCTGACGTAAGACGCCGATTAGCCAATCAATGCGCGGCAAAGGAGCAGACGATCTTTGGGGAAAATATTGGACGAAAAAATCAATAAAGTAAAATGTTCCTAACAACTTTATACAACATGAATATCTCCAGCTTGAATCAACAATTGCAGACGTCGGAAGATGGTGTTTCATGTTACAAACCAAAACGATTAATCGCTGCAAAGAAAAATTGCGCGTCTTGTGGCAAGGGATGCATCATCGCCAAAAGAGAGTCCGTTAAGGATGGATGTGGCTAGAGGTGTACTAGAACGAATAGCAAAATAAATAAATAAATAAATAAATAAATAAATAAATAAATAATAATAATAATAATAATAATAATAATAATAATACATGAAAAACACACCCAAAAGTGCTATTTTTAAAACTTTTGTTAAAAAATGTTGAAAGAAACAAAAAAGAATGATCATCTTATGTTGTTCAATTTTGTTTGACAAAAAAAAAATGGTTAAAAGAAATACAACTTGTTGATTTTTTCACTTAAAAGAAATCTTTACGGTAGGTCGTTGTTTCTTTTTTATTTTCGTTTCTGGCGATTTTATTATATTGAAAGGTTTTCTTTAGTATTTTTCTTATAGTAACGTTCTTACGCTTTGATAATCGGCGACGCTTGCCGAAAACCGGCGGTTGACGTCATGATCCGAACAAAGCCGAGCGGCCATTTAGTTATGTCTGGTTCAAATTCTGCACAACTACGAAAAAAGAATTTCCTGAAATCGATAGATAGTCAGATCTTAGAGAGCGAAATCAATAAATATTTAAATACTTTGATACAAGTCGAATATGATTGATATATACATAGATCTGATCAGATTGGTATCGATATGAAGATAGATACATCTTAAGCTATTGAGATAGATAGACATATAGAAAAGTAGATTCCTAATTTTAATATTAAACATGTGTTTAATGTGTTAATACGGAGAAGGAAAATTTCGACTCCAAACCTTGGAAGTTTGAGCTCGTCAGCCCTAATAACTAGTCTTCTTTAAGAAAAAAAAAACTTTAAATAAAATTCGAGATGTCTCGTATGTAGTTACTTTTATAAACACTGGCAAGTTCTGACAACTCATGTACTTGGAACAATCTCCAGTCGTAGCTACAAAAACAGATGTTCCTAGCATACTGCAAACCACAGAAGAGCAACGATTACTGAATATGCACGCATTGAGGAACGTGTTATTCGAAATGAAAGAGCAGTCAGTACCGCTGTTAATAATATCGTCCTACGGATGCCTTACATGGGGGAAATACTTCAGAGCTCGAAACGGACTGACGAGTCATTTCTGAACCTACAAAACAATTACATGATCACGGTCATCTTAGCAAGTATCATTTAACATCATTATTAGGTTGTTAATAATTAATTAGTAAATGTTCTAAATAACTGACACTTGTTTACGAAGTTTATATTTGTCAGTGTCGCCTTCAAATGAAAACACAAAAGTCAAGGACGCTACCTCGAACAATGTCTCTTTAAATATGACACAGATATATAAGAACAAAACCTAGAAACACTTTAGCAAGAATGTTGCTAGCGGAAATTTGTCTCACCAAATACGTTTACTTAAGACTGACGTCATTGCGTGTCGCGGAAGAATTCGTGGATGACTGGCCTAGATTTTGGGAACACTTACAACATGTTTACCTGGGAGGCATAGATTCCAAATTCTTACTAAAGCAACAACTTTTTTCTGCTTGAATTTATTTTTTTGACTTTGGAAAAATAAACATATACAAACATTTATTCTTATGATCTGTCCATTTAATCTGCGCACTGGTTACAAAAATGTTATTAAATCTTAAAAGTAATACACCGACAGAAGTCAAAACATTTTATAAAGATGTTTGAAGGCATCTATATTATATTTCTCTAAGTCTGTATTTTCGGCTCTCCGTTCCACTTTTTCTAGGAAACGTATAGGTCGATCCAGCTTAAACTTTATATGGACTTTGGCTGTTATAAGTTGAAGCGAATTTATCTGATGTCTGTTCGATACGCAGTTAGGAAAACAGGATTAATAGATTAATAGGAATTAGTAGGGATTGTTAACTACAATCCCCCATCTGGCATCAATTTTCGTCTTTATTTTCATGGCAAGTGCTCGACTGAGTTTCAATCTATGGTCACCCCTCGCAAAACTTTCACAAGAAACACTCGTCTAGCTGAAAACATTATCAATAATCCCCCCACTCTTTATCCGTGCCTAAACCTAAACGTAGATTCCATGAACAAAGCTTCTTTCTTAGAACTGCTCGCCTGTGGAACTGTCTTCCTTTTTTCTGCTTTCCAGCTGACTACAATATGGTTGTCTTCAAGTCCAATGTAAACAAGTTCTTGATAAGCCGTTCCCCTTAAATTAACAAATTTACTGAATTTCCACTACTGACAATTACTATATTGTCCAATTGACTACAGTACACTCTTTAACCCTTATCCTCGAGTGGCCCCTGGATCTTGATAGGTGATGATGCCTATGTAAAAAAAAATTGAAATAAATGGCTCTCGTCTTGGGAAGGCCTCATGTTTTGATAAGCTTCTGGGTTTGACCTTTACTCCTGAGCTGAAATGGAACACGTACATCAAATCTGTTGCCAAGGCCGCTAGAAAAATGGTGGGATCTTTCTATTGATCCAGTAGATATATAACTGCTGATGCAATTCTCTGTCTATATAAGAGCCAGGCACGTCCAAGTACTGTTGTCACATCTGGGTAGGAGCTACTAGAAAGGACTTGTCCTGCCTTAATAGAGTTCAAAATAGACTTCGTAATCTCGTAGGAGATGTCCTCTTCTCTTCCCTGCAACCTTCATCTCACAGAAGAGATGTTGCGAGTTTGTCTTTGCTTTATATTTATTTTCATGGCAAGTACTCGACTGAGCTTCAATCTATGGTACCCCCTCGCCAAACTTTCACAAGAAACACTCGTTTAGCTAAAAACACTATCAATAATTCCCCCCACTCTTTATCTGTGCCTAAACTTAAATGTAGCTTCCATGAACAACGTTTCTTTCTTAGAAGTGTCCGCCTGTGGAACTGTCTTCCGTTTTCTTGCTTTCCAGCTGACTACAATCTGATTGTCTCCAAGTCCAACGTAAACAAGTTTTTGATGAGCCGTTCCATTTAATTTAACAAATTTACCGAATTTCCATTATTAACGATTACTATATTGTCCAATTGAATACTGTAATCTCTTAACCCTTATCCTCGAGTGGTCTCTGGGTCTTGATAAGTGGTGATGCCTATGTAAAAAAAACAACACATTAACTCTAGAAGCTTTCTCCGAAACTACTGGTCCAGTCTGAGTGAAGTTTTCTATGAATCCTTGTATTAACAAGGTGTAGCAAACTAAGTATTATTGTATCCGTTCGCTTTAGAAGGATTAGTATTTAATACAAAAACGAGCACAACTTTACCATATCCAACCATCACTTTGGCATAAAGCACTCGTTCCAAGTGAGTGGACTAGAAATTTTGCACGTTTTCTGTCATTTCAAACGGTAACAGACGGACAGAGCTTTTCATAGAGACACCGTTTTGCATCTAAAAATGTTAAACTGCACTGCGATCACGCGTCTCTGTAAAGCACTTGTCCGTCTATAGGTCGGTCTGACAGACAACCAGTGTTACTAATTACGTCATAATTATGTATGTATAATATATACGCACCATTTCGTGTTAGTGATGTACATACATACACTATTACGTGTCTTTAAATGTATGTATAAAATCGTACCGTCTTGTTATTTTGCGTATTACGTTATTTTGCGTATCATGTTATTTTGCGTATCACATATAAATGTGTCAATGCGTGCGTGGGTACGTAGATGTGTGTGTTTAACCCATAGAACAGTTCACAGGAACATCAATAAACAATAGGCGTTCGGTAACGGACTACTAATCTCAGTTCAAACACGCGATCGCTGACAGCAATAAACTCATGGCTGTGTGGGGCACAGACAAAATGGACATACCTTGCGTTCACTGTTTCCTTTTGTTCTCCGACGGTTAGCGTTTACTTGAACTCCTTAACAGAGATGCTTCCAGACAAAGAAACACCATGGCAACTTCTGGTTATATCACAGATATAGTCAGTATGCCAGTTCCGTAGTGCTCGGAGTGGCAATGATACTTTACTGGATTTTACATCTCGGTCATAACGCTTTCTTAGCTTCCCAGAATGTAAAATGATGATTTCGCCAATTGAATCTCTCGGTAACTAAAACACCTGTCTATTTAATCAGCTCTTTAACCTAATATTTTAAAATATTTCTTTGTTCTGTAGCTTCAATTTCGTCATCTAATAAGTTTGCAAAATGTTGACTTTTGTTTATTGTTTATTCTCCATGTATTTATTTAACCTTTCATTATTTGTTTCAAATTTAAAAATTTTCATGATTATTATTGTTACAGCCATTACCTTATCTGTCAAATATTTAATTTGTATCCATCTGGCACAGTCGTGCAAACTGCATAGCTAAACTACCTAACGTACTTGACTCTTATAGGACCTCAATTTGGTATTTACAACAGCTTATATACATGCACGACTATAGAAAAACAAAATAGAAAAAGAAATAAAAACAAAATAAAATGCCAATAGTTGACCCGTGATCACTGATAGATACAAGTTATATTACTATATACATGTAAATAATGTTATCTAAAATATATATTACTATGTCATTTAATTTAAAGCTATATTAAAATAAAGTAAAAGGCTAAAAATTACAAATGTACATATATATGCCTATTATCTTACAAAGACAAACGTGTAAAAGAGTTAAAAAGATAAGAAAGCAAGAGATATGGAAAGCAGACTTGTCGACTAGGAGACGAAAAAGAAACATGGCGACGAATAGAACATCAAAATATACATGACGGCTGCTGTAGCGATCACGTAAAATATGTAAATGTGGCAAAATAGAAAATGTATAAAAAAACAAACGCCGGGCGTTTTGTATTTAATATTAGAGACAATTCTCTGTCGATTATTGTATTGTACCCAATAAATAGTAGTGATTTTAAAAGTTTAAAATATAAACTAAAAATTTGACCTGATTATCATCAATTAGAATCGAAACCAAAATATTCAGCTCTTCAACATTATTCGCTATCATCTGATGTAAGTCCATACGCATATAAAAACTATAAAATAACGATGTAAAGGTGTAAATGTATATTTACGCATGCGTGAAAGCAACACGTTTAGTCGACTTACGTCCGTCAAACTCCAATTGTTTTCACTTTTGACTCCTTAGCAGCTATTTGTATCGGCTAATAACCAAATCGGAATTGTTCCCGAGATTCAAATTTACTACATATCAAGTTTCAACTCTGTGGACCAAAAATTAACAGAATACTTTATTAGAGACCGTTCCACACACAGACAGAAACGTAAAATAATTTTTTTTTATATATATATATAGATAGACTAATCATATCTCAGTTCTTCCTCTTTTTCTTTACAAAAATACAATCTACATGATAAATATCAATTGTCCTAACCTGTCAACCTTACTTACATTTATGTAAACTAAGAAATATTTTATCTCCTACCTCTCTCTCTACACTGTAACCACATAAAATACATTGGATATATAAACATGTTTACCCAACTACGACATGTCATTTCAATTTTCTTAATTTGAAATAAGCAAAAAATTGTTTGCCACTGATTTATCCCTCTTTCTCCCCCTCATTACTTCATATCCGCCCTATCTCACTTTCCCCCTCTTTCCCCGTTTATTATCACCCCTCTCTCTCTCTCTTTCTCCTCTTCATCCCTTATTTCTAATTCAAGTTGTGTTTTTCCTCTCATTTTTTTGAATACTCTCTTATTTGTTTTACTTTACATTTTTCGCCCTGTCATCTGATACACTATTGTAAGATGTGTTGCGACACACGAAAAACAAACCCCAGCAAAATATCATAATAGAGATTTGATATCTGCCTGTAACTGAAACAATGTCACATTTATTAAATATTGTTTTTAATTCATAAATGTTGAGAATTATTGTCACATTTTACGTTTAGAACTACGTACAAGAAAAAAATGAATGTGGCGTCTCATAATATAATGTATGGATACAATAACATAAAAAACCCTATAAAACTAAACATGGCTTATCACGGTTAGCTAATCTTCAGAAATGTTTTTTTTTTACATATTCATTAAGAAAAGTGCATATTTTAATATCTAAGACATTATTCAAATAATATATATATATATATATATATATATATATATATATATATATATATATATATATATATATATATAAGAATAACAGTATAATTACATTCCAAGATCCAACTATTTATTTTACATGCAAAACAGCTCCTCCAGCATCTTACATTTTCGGTAGATTTTTTAAAGGTCTGTTTCATTATGCAGTAACAAACGGTTATCATTATGTTTATACTGTCTCTTTTCGTGCATATACTCTTCAGAAAAATTAGTAATTTATTGTTTAGATATAAAAAATACATTCCGGCAGCCATCTTAGTCATATTGGCATGGTGGAGGAGCTGTTTTGCATGAAAAATAAATATTTGGATCTTGAAATGTAGCAATACTGTTAGTATTTTATATTTGCTTTGTTGTTGTATTTAACATATATTGAGCTTCTAAACAAGAAGGATTGGTATACACATAAAGTGGATATATAACTGAAAAACACACACATACATATTGTTAAGTTTGCAGGTTGAAACAAGTAACGTAGCAAGCAATACAAATGACGACTCAACAAACAAAGGTAAATCAAATAAGAAGTGTATTAGGAAAAGGTATATTTACAGGATATTTGCATAATGGTGTCAAATAAGAGAGTCTTTGCTGGAGAAACATATCTGCTCTCGGCGGCCTTCGGTGGCTTCTGGTGAACACACACTCAGACTAACCGAGTCTTCCTATTTATGTGTAATTACTATCCACATATGCAAATGAATGTGTGCCACCACAACACATATATACTATAATATTTTTATTATTTGAACACACTAGTGTTTCATGCTTAGACAATCATCAGCGGGGGACTCGAACCTAATCAACAAAGTCAATCTTAGCTTTGCAGTTTATCGCTATACTTCTCGGCCACTAATAATTAACCCTTAAATGAAAATGAATTAAGATACTCACGAGGTTATGGAAACGGACTTGTCATAATGTCAATCAGCGATGGGAGAATTCGAACAAACGGAAATTTGTGAATAATGCACACATCCAATTCGCCGTTTTTTATGTATAAATATGACTCAACTTTATTTTACTTAAAGGGATTTTAGCTAAAATATTTTTCAACCAACCTTGACTTAGTAAGAGTGATACGTAGTATAATGGATTCATTTGGACTTTGTAAAATACGTTAATTTTGTAAATAACAAACACCTTTTCTGTGGCAATGACGAACAATACAGATAAAGAAGACATGAATACGTTGGCGACAAATTAATATACCGCAAAAACTAGATCTGAATCCGGAACGTTTTTGTTTGCGGTTTAGTGTTTGATCAACACTGCTGGCGTGATATGAAAATACTGTTTTTTTTATAAATCGCCGATTCAGTTCTTCATGGGAAACAACTGATGATCCTAAAAAATTAGACTAGAAGGGTTTCCAAAATCTAGAGAATTCTATAATGAATTGATAGAATTTTGCTCTTTGTTGTGTTAGTCGAAATATATGCGTCGATGGGGGCACATGTACTATGAGTTCATCAGAGAGCATTTCATGAAAATAGTTGTAAAACAGAAACCCATGGGATTCCACATTGTCGATGTTACATAGGGTGGAGACTTGGCTGATAGTGCGGAACCTATTAGGTTGAAGAGTAATTTTTTGTATGTTTTCTTAGAGGGGAAATCTAGTGATAGATGTACAAAACAGAGTCATCAATCTAAAAAGACCAACTTTACCAACTAAGCTCAAACCTCTGTCTAATCGCTGCAATGTTGCATCTCTGTGCTTGTTTTACAAGTATTTTAATGGAATGTGCTCTGATGAACTCATTGAACTTGTGTCTCCTCGACGTACATATTCCCGACAAACCCGCTTAGCAACAAAATCACACCCCTTTAATGTTGAAGTTCTTAAATGATAGAAAACTTTCTACTGTAATAGTTTCTTCCCTCGAAAAGCTATACTTTGGAATTCCCTTCCTGCTACATGCTTCGCTGACTATACTGATATGCAGAAATTTAAATGTAAATTAAACCAAAATCTTATTAATCTTTCCCATATATGGTCCCAAATAGTAGCCCCTTACGTCCAAGTGGCGATATACCTTGTTAGGGGTGAACATGAGTAAAAAAAAAATGTGGCAACAGTATTCCATGCATGGGCGAATGGTGGCTTTGTAGAGATATAGTATACTCTTAAGTGTAATTTTCTAGCATGGTAGGGGGATCCCGCCTTTGTAAAAAATAATATTTCATTTTAAGATCAGTTTAGTTTTAAACAGCATTTTTGTTGTTCTTTCATTTTGATTAGTCTGCTATATTCGTTGGTCTGTCATTTTTATTGGTTTATCATTTTCCTCACTAAATGCGCAGATTAAATGGACGTATTATAATAACACAATTCTTTTTTGTATTTTCTAATTTGTCTGAGAAAAAAACGAGCAATAAAGAAATATTCATTTTGATCGTTATTTCCCATAATTTTAAAATTATTTAAGTGTTTTGGCAGCTTTGTAAAGCGTTACACTGACGAAGGGCAAACATGTTCGCTGAGTTTGCAATGTTCAAACACCTTCAAGGACAAGACAAATGACAAAGTCACGCATTTATTAAATTCAAACATGAATTATGACGAAATTTATTATGACACAAGATTGCAGACAGGAAAGAATTCCATCATCATCATCATCATCATCATCATCATCATCATCATCATCATCATCATCATCATCATCATCATCATCAGCAGCAGCAGCAGCAGTAGCAGCAGCATCAGGATCAGCATCATTATCATCAGCACCAGCAGTAGCAGCAGCAGCAGCATCATCAGCAAAACTACCATCATTTCCGTTAACATCATTATCATCATCATTTATATTTTTATCTTTTGTTTTTTTTTTGTTTTTTTTGTTACATTTTCACCCCAAACAAGGCAAATTGCCACTTTGGTGTAGGGGGCTACTATCAGGGGCAACAGCTACTGGGTTACTATGTAGGGATTTGGGCAGCAAGATGTCGGTTCACGTTACACTTGAACTTCTGCACGTCAGTACTGTTGGGGAAGCAGGGACCTGGAATGGAATTCCAGAGTCTAGCGGTTCTGGGGAAGAAACTATTGGAGTAACTATTGGAAACTATTGGAGTAAAAAGATATTTTACATCTAGGGATCTCTACAGTGTGGGGGTGGGATTTAGCAGCCTGTCGGGTTTGTCGAGGGTGCTCACGTCGTGGGGGCACAAGTGATTGCAGTTCGTCAGAGCATTCACCACTAAAATACTTGTAGAAAAGTCAGAGGGATGCAACATTTCGTCGATGGGACAGAGGCTGAAGCTTAGATGCCAGTTCAGGGCCTATCAGGCTTGCGACTCTCTTTTGAACCTTGTCAAGGAGCGAGAGACTAGTAACAGATGCACCAGCCCAGATATGACAGCAATACTCCATACATGGGCGAATGGTGGCCTTATAGAGGTACAGGATACTTTCTAGTGTTAATAGCTGTCTAGCACGGTAGAGAGAGCCCACCTTTCTTGCAGCGGCCCTGGCAATGCCTTCAATGTAATTGTTCGAACTCATGTTTCCTGTGAACATTAGGCCAAGGAGTTTGAAAGATGTACTCTCAGATAAAGAGTCGTTGGCCATTGCTATAGGTGGTAGAGAGGGTTTCTTGTAATTATTGAATGAAACTAGTTTAGTCTTGGCAGCATTGAACGCGACCAACCACTTTTGTCCCCATTCCATCACAGATTAGAGATCTTCCTCTAGTGTTTCTGCCATTTATTTAGAAATGTATTCATTCGTCTTCCTGTCGTGCCTGCCATAGTGTAGTGTCATCAGCATATATACCCATCATTGTTACAGTAGTCGTCGTAGTATTATATTTAGTATTATAGCAGTAGTAAAAATGCACTTGTAAATGATTTTTTACTGTTGTTTATCTTAATATTTTATTGTTTGCATAAAAAGATAATTTACCAAACATTTCCTAAGGCACAAATATTCTTTATTAGTCTTAAAGATATGCATGCAAATTGAAACAAAAGATAAGCATAAAAACTAGTCTCAGCGCGTTTTTCTCAATGTAATAAATATTACTGGTGATTTTCGGCGGTAATACTACCAAAAGAACAATATTCATCAACAACGGGAATATATTTTATGATGTTTTCCAATCCGTAGTTTCCTAGATAATTTATTACAATTGTTTAAATCAATAAACTGAAGGAAAATATGGGGATTATTTGTCATTTTCGCGCCTCCTAATTGCATTTTGGCAGCAGTGGAAATCTGTGGTTAAGGCTAGGGTTAAGGTTCGTTTATTTACAGAGGTGTCACCACTTATCAAGCCCTGCGGCCACTCGAGGATAAGGGTTAATGATAATAAGGTGGTCGATGCGACAACAGCTCAGTGATAGATTTTAGTGGGAATTGGGTAGAATTAAACTACTTGAGGGGATGGAATAGCAAGAACATGTTTAAATTTGACTTGAAGGCGACCATATTGTAGTCAGTTGGGAAGCAGGTACGTGGAACAGAGTACCGTAGTTCGGAAGTTCTAAAGAAGAAGTCTTGTTTGTAGAATTTGCGTTTAGATTTTGACACTGATAGAGAACTTGTTGGCAGCGATCGTAATTTTACGAATACTTTTTGTGAAAGTGTGGCGGGGGATCATTGAATGAAGCTCAGACGAGCACTTATGAAAACTTAGGAAAACAGAGACAGGCTCGCGATGTCTCATCTGTGGGAAAAAGGTTGCAGGGAGAAGAAATGGGCATAGCCCAACAGATTTCGAACTCGGATTTGAACTCTGTCAAAGCAGGATAGGATATCCTAACAGCTTTTCCCCAGATGTGAGAACATTGCTCCATTATTGGGCGTATTTGGCTCTGATGGAGGGAAGGGATTGCGTCCAGAGTGAGATACCTTCTAGAATGGTAAAAGGACAGGACCATTTTTCCAGCGACATTAGCAACAGATTTGATGTAAGTCTTCCATTTAAAGGTCAGAGGTGAAGGTCAGTTAAAAATTCTTGTCGAAGCAGGGCGCTTTTTTAAGACGAGAGCCATTCATGTCAATTGTGGTCATGTGAGGGTCAGAGCGTTGGTGCTGTAAATATAGAAGCTTGGTGATGCATTGAAATTTGATCATTTTCTATTTTCATCTCGTTTTTCTCTTACTTTTCTCCTACTAAGTTCTCGTATGGCATTTCCCGCATTGTTTTCCTTGTGCTGTGGCTAATAGAAAGATCCCAACAATTTCCGCGGTTATACTTCAAACTACTAGAACTTACACAAGAGTGAACAGCAAAAATCAGATATATGCTTGACGGCCCATTTAATTCGTAAAGACTTTCAACAACCTTAACGGCTATATGCGTTACTGGAGCCACCACTCTCAATGCGAGGAAGCATGAGTTATTCTCAACAAAACAAACATTGCGTACCGTATAAATGGTTCAATGTATTCTCTAATTCGAGCCTCGCATATTCATGGCTTAGACTCTTAACTTTATCGCGTTGTATGCCATTATACTGGACTAACGTTATTTCTTCATAAAAACGAATGCTTGCTACACAATATTGGTAATTTGGCGGTGTCCCCGCTAGATCTGGAGATTTTGTTTGAAATATAGCGAATAAATTTTGCCTCAATATCAAATATGTTGAACATAGTTTAGAAAGGTATGAACCCTTCATTCTGCCCATTCATTAGTTCTATAGTACAACAAACTAAAACTAAACTAAATATATCAGGAATGTGAGTTCCGTGATAGAAGCATTGATTGAATTTGAATAAAATAAAATAGTATAAGATACGTTTGAAAGCCAAATCACAACGCAATATTACGAAAATAAACAAATATTTTAATTGCTTGAAATTTATCATTTATATATTTCGGAGTCAAACTCCTTCCTCAGAATTTTGTATATTTTTTCTTTCTTTATTTTTCGTTTAGCCAACGCATCATTCTGGCATTTCAAAATATCACCGCTGAAGGACAACACGCAAATTTTTATTAACTAATTTTTTCTTATCTCCAACTTAACACCATGGCAATAAAGTAAAAATAAAAATTCTGAGGAAGGCATTTGATCCCAAAATATATAAATTATAAATAAGTAAATAAATATTTTTTTTTCGTAATATTGCGTTCTGATTTGACTTTCAAACGTATCTTATACGTATTTTATTTTATTTAAACTAAGTTTTTGTGTGAATTTTTTGGTGACACTCATCTTTATTTTCAAGAGGTGAAAAAAGACGCATAGATATTCAAAACAATGTGGAATTGAATGGGGATATAAAGGGACGGAAATATTTAATACCACTAAGACAACACTTCTTCTGTTTAACAACTACAAGAAACATTTTCAATCATGATTAAAAACACCCTATATGAGCCTATATGAGAGTCCAACGCACAAACTCTTCGGCCTAACATTCACAGGTCACATACACTTGAAAATACATAGAAGACATTGTCAAAGCTGCTGCAAGGAGAGTGAGCTCCATTTACCGTGCTAGAAAACTTATCACACCTGCCGATATCCTGTATCTCTACAAAGTGACCATCCGATCATGCATGACGTATTGTTGTCACATCTGGACTGGTAAACCATCCACTAGTCTTTCCCTATTAGACAATGTCTAATAAAAGTTCAATCTACCGGGCTTTTCTCTATTCATCAATCTCTAGTTCCTGTCTCCTCGCTGCAGTGTTGAATCCTTATGCTGGTTTTCATATTGGTTTAATGGAATGTGCTCCGACGAAATTGTTATTCTAGTGCCCCCCCTCGACGTTAATACACCAGACCATAAAAAGAGAAGATATTAACGATAAATTTCAGTTCAAGGTGATGCAATGAATATGTGTACATTTAGACCTTTCTTTCTTACAAGATTATGATTGGCTAGTAGAGCCATCTTGGACAGACATTGAAAGGTACGTAAGCCTAGGAATACAAGCTTCGACTACAAAAGACGTACAATATGGCGACTTACCGGATTATTACTCGAAACCCGCTCAACTACTTCAACGATATATATCACTTTCGCAGGACATGTCACTATCCAAGTGATTATTTTATTATTTAAATATTCCTCCAAAGATAAATAAACACCAGATAAAACATAACCTTCTTAACAATGATAAATGCATATTTCATTCAAACATCCCTCATCTGAAAAATATTTCAAGAAACCTTATTTCTGTGCAATGGCCGATCAGAATCCAACTGACCAATCACGAACGAGTATTTCTAGATAAAAAATTTCCGAAACAAATATGTTTATTATATTTGATTAAAAACACAAAACAACTGCGTAGGCGGAAAAGTCCAAAACTAGCAAAACACGTGTTTAAAAGCCCCTCCCACCCCCACCTAAAAGAAAAACAAAACAAAACAAAACAAAAAAAACAAACAAAAACAAGCAAAAACAAGCAATAACAATAATAATAAGTTTTTATTTTTCTTAACCCAGAATTTCTCGTTTTGGCCATTGTTAATACTTATATTTGCACATGTTTAAATATTTTTTATGCAATCGTCAATCAACTGCACTTTTTTTAAGTCGATTAAACTTTGTAGATTGCATATGTAAACAATGAATAGATGAAGATATATTTTGTATTTTTACACGCAAACATGCAGTCATACGCACACAAAGATACACACAAAGACACACAAAGACACACACACACACATATATATATATATACATATATATATATATATACATATATATATATATATATATATATATATATATATATATATATATATACTAGCTAGCCACTTGGCGTTGACCAGTCATAAAATATGTATAAATATCACATTTAAATTCATACAGAAACTGAGACATGTGCATGCAAGTATTATGTTTTTTTTCTAAACAGTTCACTTATTGTAAATAAAAAATACTTGCGCTGAGATAGAAACCAGAACTTAAAGACTATAAGCCAAGTATGATAACATTAGATCAGCTTGACACGACTTTAAAACTTGTTTTCAAAGCTACTTATTTTTAACATAATGAATCTGTCATGTGAACAATTCACGCATGCACATTCGTGAAACAGTTAGCGAGCAGATAATTATCCGATGACTCCTACATATCAATTTTTAAATTTAGAACCCCTTTCTTTCGGATAAAAACAAATTAAAACAATTTCTACGTATCTGAATATCTTATATACCAAATTTCAAGTCTGGGTATATAGGTTAAGAATTGTCCTCACATACAAACACATTCTCACTTTTATAAATATATAGATAAATATTACACTAGTAGAATACCCATCCCAAATCGCGTAAAATTAATTGTCCGAACGAAGCAGTTTTTATAATTTTTGTCCTCTTAAAAAGGATTAAAATCAAAGAATAACGTTATAAACATTATATTCATAATCCTTTTGCGAATTTCGATCAAAATCTGTAATATGATTTAAATTCTAAAATATGTTTCAAATTGAAAGGGTTTTATAAAAATTGAAATTCAGGGAATCCAGCTTCATACGTTTCTAATGACATTGCAATTCTAATATGCCTTTTCAAATGGGAGATGCTGTCCATATCACTCCCCTGAAAATCCCTTTAAAATTATCCAAAGAAACTGTAATTTTAGAAATATTAATTGATGTTAAATTCCTATTGCTAAAAATTTCATAAAATTTGAAATATTATGAGATGGGCTTGAAACAGTTTATTTCGTTCCTAAAACTAAATTAAACTAAATGTAACCCATACTAGAACACTTGCGCCTAGCATCTGTGTCCTAAATTCACAGTGGTGGGTAAATCAGTTTAGAAAGAAAAAAGGTTTCTTTTTCTTTAGATCAGCCGTTTCCTTGAAGTTGTTTACTGATGAAACAATCGACTGTCGGCCAGGAACACGACCACGACCACGTGGGGCAATATTAAAATGTCTATGGAATGCATGTTGCGTTGCAACGATTGAACAACCGCTTGAAAAAAAAATGCCTCAACAGCGAAAACGCGTTAAAACTTCGTCCACTCCATTATGCTTACTGGGGTTCCCGAAAAATAAACAAAAACAAAAATAAATAAAAAATAATGAACATTAAGAAACAAACTTTAGACCCTCTTCTCAAATAAGTCCATCCCTACCATCCTTGGATCAACCCTCGCTTTAGGGCATAAATTCAAATCAGCAAGTTGCTCTGTCCCACCCTTTTTTTTTTTTTTTTTTTTACACAGTGATCACCACTTATCAAGGCCCGGGAGCCACTCAGGGATAAGGGTTATTGCAAGTACATTACGTTAGTGTGGAGATTTGATGAAGTGTTTACTTAAGGGGGCGGTTCATTAGGAATTTATTAACATTGGACTTGAAGACATCCAAGTTGTAGTCCGGTGGGAAGCAGGCAGACGGAACAGAGTTCCACAGGCGTGCAGTTCTAAGAAAGAAGCTTTCTTCATGGAATCCGCGTTTTGATTTAGGCACAGATATAGAGTGGGGGAAATTTTTCACAGTGGATTCAGCTAGACGGGTGTTTTTCGTGAAAGATTGGCGAGGGGGGACCAGGGATTGGAGTTCAGACGAGCACCTGCCATGGAAATAACGATAAAACAAGGATAGTCTCGCAACGTCTCTTCTGTGGGAGAGAGGTTGCAAGGTAGAGAAAAGGGCATCCCCCACTAAGCCACGAAGTCTATTTTGTACTCTGTCAAGGCAGGATAGGCTGTTTTGTTTTTGTTAATCGACGGCCTTTTCCTGTATCATTTAACCACCTGACATACAGAGTTAAATGTATTCATTTTTTTTTTTTTGCGGACTGTTATCCGCATCTTCAAAGTTGCTGTCGTTTCACCACGTTTCGGCCAACTCATTCTCTGACCTTCGTCAAGTGGTTGACTGCAACGGAATAGGAATGCTGAGTCTCGTAACTATCCCCAATAATTACTGCCTTCCATAGTTGCTGTTGTCTTATCATGTTTTTGGACAACTAATTCTCTGGTCTGCTTTCGGTAGGATTGAAACCGCTGTATTCAGACAATGCTCACCTGGAACCGTAGAGATCCCACCTATAGAATCATTTTCATATACTGTACATGAAATGCCCGACTTGTTTTCGTTCAGTAAAATCTGACGTGATATTAAAAGTATGAGAACCATTTAACCATATAATGATCATTGGTTGTGATTCCATTTTTTAATGGTCCAGGATCGCTGCATGTAGTATACACCTCGAACTGGATCAATGTTTTGATACGGTAAAAATTAAGTTTATTTTATAGCTTATATGTAATCACTTTGAAATGTATACTGCCATTTCAAGAGGTGCAGTTTTCACATCGCGCAATATGTTTTGCTAGGAGAGGCTGTATCTCTTAAAGTCAGTCATGGGATAACAAATTAAATATCTTTTAACATCGAATGTTTAATTTATTCTGTAAACTCTAATTTGAATACGATGATATTTTTGACGTACTAAACTACGATCAACTGATCATTTCGACATTTATATTTTTTTAATTAAGGAACACTTATTAGTTATATGTCCTGCGAAAGGAATATATTAGTTTGAAGTAGTTGAGTCGTCTTGGCTACGGTATTCAGATAATAATCTAATAAGTCGTGCGACATAATCACGTTGACTCACCAGTTACCATTAGCTCACATAAGTTAAGCCACGTTGAACCTGGTCAATATTAAATGGGTGACAAATTTAGGAATAACAAGCGTTGTATGTAGGAGGACCTCGACCCTCTCTTTGCATGAGTAGCAAAAACCTAGCGTCATCGTCTCCCCTAAACGTGAAATATCATACTCTCATGAAACGCCCTCCTTTGACCGAAGCCGATTAAATCCGCCTTAGGGTTCATGGCACAGTTTTATTTGCAATTTCGTTTAAAATTTTAAGTCGCCTAAATGAACGATTGGCCGTAGTATTCTTAAGCATGAGGTTTTCGGCATATCTTTTGAGTCTATCCAAGGCGGCTGTAGCAGTTCGTATCTATGACTTAATCAGTCAATCATCTTCATCATGTTAAGAGAAACCCGAATGCACTCATATTCATTACATAAATTAATAATTGTGCGTCATTAATAAGCACGTTACTTTAACAATCTTGTAACACTGGGAATCAAACATTAACAATCACGTGAAATTAATGTGACGTCAAAAATCGCATGAAGAGTAGCAGCGAGAATTCATTTATAAATGTTTTATTTAGTTTTACGTTTTCTTTGTTTTTCTGATTTTCGTTTAATTTCACAGAACTCATGAAACACTAAAAACATGACGTACAAAAATACAAAATAAAACCATTTCTATCAAGTATGATTTAACTTTATTAATAATCAAATTATGTATATTGTATTTCAAAATTGCTGCCAGTTACATTCTAAACCGTCAACCTTTTCTATACAGTGTCCGTCCATTGGAACGATGAAGACCATGTAATCATTCTAGAAATGATCGATTACATGCTGGGAATTTTATTTAAAGTGAGACTGGTGTGCTCATAGTCAACATCACTCTTTCGACTCAATTAGCCTGATCGAACAGCAGGACAGGGTCGAGACCGTTGGACGACAGGAAGTTTTTTTTTTTACTCACCTTAACCCCCCCTCAACAAGACACATCGCCATTTGGACGTAAGGGGCTACTATTTGGGACCAGGCGCAGGGAAGATTAGCAAGATGTTCGTTTACGTTAAACTTCTGTATATCAGTACAATCAGGGAAGCAGGTAGCGGGAAGGAAATTTCGAAGTCTAGATCTTCGAGGGAACAAACTATTACAGTAAAAAACTTTCTGACATTTGATGACCTCAACAGTGAAGGGGCATGATTTTGTTGCTTAGCGGATTTTTCGGGGATGTGTACGTCGAGGGGCCACAAGTGCTACGAGTTCCTGAGAGAACATTCCATTAAAATACTTGTAAAACAGGCACAGGGATGCAACTTTGCGGCAATGGGACAGGGGTCGAAGCTTAATTGACAAAGTGGGACCTATTAGATTGAAGACTTTGGACCCAAGAGGGAGAAACTAGTGTTAGATGCACCAGCCCAGATGTGGCAACAAATACATCATGCATGGTCGAGTTTTGGCCTTGTAGGATATTCTCAGGTGTGAGTAGTCTTTTAGCACAATAAAGAGAACCGTCTTTGCAGCAGCCTTCGCAGTGTTCTCAATGTATTTGTTCCAGTTCATATTGCTCGTGAATGTTAAGCCGAAGAGTTTTAAGGAAGAATTTTCTGGTAGGGTGTTATTTGCCGTGGATATCGGTGGTTGCACAGGCGTTTTGTAATTGTTCAAGGAGAGCAGTTTAGTTTCACTAAGTATTAAATGTTGCCATACCTTTACAGCCTCGTTTCACTTCGATCTGGAAGTAATTTTCTTACGATTCTGACATTGTACCGGGAGTATGGACATCTTCCTACATACATCACTTAGTATTTTGAAATTGCTTTCCATTTGGTACTGGCCATGCTCCACGTTGCTTAACTTCGGTGATCTAACGAAAATTTTGTGTCAACACAATTCTGCTTCACATAAACCTTTTTTATACGGCGTAATACATGAATGAAAGCAACTAATTTGTGTGTCCGGAAGTAATAGATCTGCAGGGTTGGTTGCTATTATATTGTTTTACCGTCTGTTTAATTTAAATTCGTCTCACACGTAATCAATTAATGATAAATTCTTTTTGAAATTGATCATTAGTTTCAAAGCAAACTAATATTTATTTTATTAATTAATGTTATAATATTTGATTAGGAATTCGTCGACGTGGACATATTAACAAATATAGTGCTTATACATTTATGTTACCACTTTATTTTTATACAGTATTTTCGAGTTAAATTCAATTTTTATGATACAAGGTGTCCAAAAAGTCACTAAATGTTTTGAACTTTAATAGATTCTTTATTGTTGATGATATATTTCTGTAATTTTAACAAAATCTGACTAAGATATTGGAAAATTTAAAAATTTACAAAATTCAATCTTTATTTATGAAAAATAATATCATTTAAATGTTGTCCATTTTCAGCTTAGCATATTTGTGCTATTTCCAAAACATTATTTATGACAGATTGCAGAATCTCTGGATTGCGTTTTTATTTCGTTCCTGATATTTTCCTTCAATTCTTGTAGGGTTTGGGGTTTCGACGTTTTGAAGTCTGCCAGTTCACGGAACGAAATAAGGGAGTTAAATCGTAACCCAGAGATTATCCAATCTGCCATGAATGATGTTTTAGAAAAGAACACAAATATGCGACGCTGAAAATGAGCAACATTAAAAAGACATCATTTTTCATAAATAAAGACGGTTTGAATTTTGTTTGTTTTTAAATTTCCCAATATCTTAGATTGTGTTGAAATTACAGAAAGATATCATCAAAAATAAAGAATCTAATTGAGTTCAAACCCCATCAGTTACTTTTTGGACACTCTGTAATTTTGTTTATTAGATTGTTATTAGATGAAAGTACAGCATAGTTATAAAAGACCCTCCCCTCCCCATGTTAAGAATGGATTTCTAAATAATAACGTTATTATTTTAGCGCGGTAACATAGATGCACAGATACCATAAATAAATATACAATCGGATGCACGGTCGCCATGAATAGAAGAAAAGGCGAGAGAAAGAGTGTGCGTGTAAGAGAGAGAGAGAGAGAGAGAGAGAGAGAGAGGAGAGGGAAAGAGGGAGAGAAAGATAGACAGTGGAGGTGGGAGAAAAGAAAAATCAGAAAAAGAGAGAGGAAATTCTCCAACAATATTTGAAACATCTGGATCTGTGCACATGGTTTGTCAACTGTTTCTCATCATATCCGGGTAACTACAGCACATAACTGTACATAAAAAGAAACTGAACAATTTCAGCGGAAAAATTCTCTTATGGATTTATAAGGGTCTCTGATGAGTTGTTTGGCATGCCATTCAACAAAACATGTGTAAGACATAAAATGATATGAATATTATTTAAATATACTTGTGGTATTTGAATTGTTTGCAAATTATATATATATATACATATATATATATATATATATGTGTGTGTGTGTGTGTGTGTGTGTGTGTGTGTGTGTGTGTGTGTGGGTGTTGTTTTGATTGATAAATATGTTTTTTCCCAATTATATTCTACTTTTTGTGTATACCAATTCCTTTTTGTTTGGAGGTCAATGTATTTAATATAGCAACAGAGCATATATATTAAGATTGGTGCAAAAATAATGTCGTTTTTTGACGTTTAACTTCATGTCAAAAAACGACATTATTTTTGGCCTAACCTAATAAAAGAATAACAGTAGTTATATTCCAAAATCCAAATATTTATTTTTCATGCAAAGCAGCTCCTCTGGCATGTTAAAATTTCGGTACATTTTTTTACAGATCCGTTTCGTTATTATGATAGACATTCTGCTGATGAAGTGTTTGTATGTTGGTTTAATTTGGTTTGTCTTTTTGTTTGACTCAATGTCAGATTTGTAGAATAAAAACGTTTTAGACTTATTGAGTCGTCTTGATTAACAAGTAAATAAAAGGAGAAATAAAAGAGAGGGTGTCAGTAATGAAATGAATCCATCTGTATAGAGAAAGAAAATAGATTAAAAGTCCACGTGGTGCTAAATAAATATCACGTTAGAGTTGATTTATAAATAGTAGAATGAATGTCTGTAGAGAAAAAGAGAGAATGAATGTTTGTAGAGAAAAAGAAAATTGTTCATATATGAAAATTGTTTTTGTACAGTACACACGTGTTTAAGTCAAAGTCATGTAGGTATATATGTGTATGTGTGTTATATCAAATCCATGTGTGTATGGCGGTCGCCATAGAAATCTTCTGTCTTCTTGTGGAAATTGAAGCCAGGGCTAGAGATCCGAAAGATTTCTCTTGCGCTCAAAGAGATAAGTTTGGGGGTTTGTTCGGACAACGTGCAGTTGTTGATAGTGCCTTGCCTTGGTCAAGAAAAGAGAATGAGTAGTTGGCATTGTGTTTTATCAATTTCGGTAGTGTTACTCAACTCGTCTGAGAGATGGCTTCTGATTGGGTAAGCCAGAAGGAAGTTAAATACTTGCACTAACCAAAACCGAGCTTAGAACTTAAGCACAGAATTATCGCTGCTGGTATCATTTTACTGCTGCTAAATTTCGACATTATTATGACTGAGACAGTACACGATGAGAAGTTGTATACCGTTCTATATAGGTTAGAATCATCGTATCACGCAAATAATACATATGATCGTATGTATTCAAATTTTTATTAAGCTTTTAACTGTTTAATTCGTTTGTATTTACATACTTTTTCATTTTTTCACACCATTAGTTTTCTTTGTTACTTCCTACCGACTAAACGGACCTGATTCATTATTTATGCCATTTTCACTATTCTCAGTATTTTACCTACAGATGCTGCAGTCAAAATTCACAACTTGAAAAATTTCTCCCCTCTTGAAAAGAAACGTTTTATCCATATTTGCATACAAGTAACGAAATTTCGCGTTACTTCCCAAGATCCGCCAGCATCTAACCAGGTAGGGTCACCGTTTTGCTTTTCTTTTTTGTCCGCATCCGGGTCTTACGGGTTGCACACACTAGTCCAGAAATTTTAGCTACGTCTCTTCTGCACTATTATTTCGTCCCTACGCGTGACAAAGCATTTTATCACACATACTCTTCAATATCAATACTTAATTTCATAATCCGCCATCCAAGCCGGGCGTCTTCGTTTGGGTTTCGACCTTTGTACGAGTCATTCTTGGGGATTTAATCAATAACCTCTTCATCTGATTATAAGAAAACTCCGTATATCTAGTGCACAACGGACCACTGCGTTAACTGAAATTGTTCTCATATAGTACCTTAGTTATTATTCCTCTTCCCCAGTATTTTGTACAAGAGTATTTGGTTTCACATTTACAATAACAAGGATTTTCGTCAAACCCTGTCCCACTCTCTCCGTTGTTGCCAGTAGATTCGTGCGTGAAAACAGATCAATGCAGCATTGACGTTTCGTCTTAACCAGCCTTAGGTATAATGTTATACACAAAACACTGTTTCTTGTGGCGAAATTTGGTTTCTTGCTACCACAGCTTTTATGGTTCGATGGCGCTTCTCTATAATTTTATTACCGTGTTGGCGGTACGCAGATATAAAATAGTGCCTAAAAGTCTCTCACAACTCTCTAAAAACTTGGGAGCCAACGGACACAATATGATCCATTAGGACCTCATCTACTGCACCCCTTTCAATAACCACCTCCAAGAGCAACTCCCTTTGCATCTTTTTCTATTTATAATTTTTAACTATATCTGTACTCTCACTGGTCTACATCCACTACAGTCAAATGCGATTAATGACGATATTGCACGGTATCAATGACCATTCGTCTCCAATTTTCTCTTACACACAGATTCCCTTTTCATGTCTTCAGTTAATCCTAGCTAAGCTGCTAACATCGATCATATTTACCCTTTCCGGAACCTTTTTTATGTGCCATTCTTCATTTACAGTGTCCATCTTTTCCACTTCTGCAATAAATTTATGACTTTGTCTCCTCAATGTCCGCTCTACATCGCCGGACTTGTTTGCATATGCCCCTTATCAGACTGGGATGTTTCGTCAACACATTCGCCTACGTAAAAATTACCTCTAACTGCATAGTTTCAATCCCAGTTAATCGTCGCATTTCCATAGAGATGCCGTAAGAAAAAACACCCACAAAAACATTTTAACAATTTTCTCCAAGCTTCGTTCCGTGTATTCGACCAATCGTGTTAGTCGCATTATGTTGCATACACATCAATCGATTTTCCGGTACAGGAAAATCTAAACTTGTCATAGACCTTAAAAGCACTCTCCGAAAATGTCGTCTTTAATATGTACTCAATACTCCTGGAATCGGTTTGGTCCTCCTTTTCCATTTCCAGATGGACGGCTAGTGCTCTCCAAATATGCCGAGATCAATGTTACTCTCTTATCAATCTTTTAAAGCTTCGCAACTTTCTTCAGCTTATTAAGTAGCACGACCACATCACCCTTTTCTATTAAACGGCTCCAGGATGTCACTATTAAACTTAACTAGTTCGCCATTTTCTTCCATTTTGGCGAAGTAGCTTGTAGGTTTGGGTTTTTCGTCTAAAATTGTCACACCTCAATATTGTATGTACAGGCGCTGCAGTTCAAATTCACCATGAAAAAAACTCTCCTCCCTTTTCTGTAAAAAGGCGTTTTATCCAAACCAGCACCATCATATTTTCATATAAGTAACGAGATATTACGTTACTTCACGGTATCCATAAAAATATAACTAGGCGTGGCTACAACTTTGCTATCCTTTTGTGCCTGTAACTTGACATTAAACGCTATACAAACTTATCCAGAAATTTAAGGTAAGTCTCCTCCGCGTTATCATTCTTTTCTATGAGTGGGTACAAAGAATTGTATCACACTTACTTAGTGATCGACAAATGTTCAGCAAGAAGCAAGAAGAGCATCGACAGTTTACGAATGTAACCAAAGAAAACACCTGATAAATTAACATTTGTCATATATATATATATATATATATATATATATATATATATATATATATATATATACATATTTTATGGGTACATAATTTTATTAAACATTTGAATAATACTGGGCGCAGTGTCATTATTATTAATTGTTCAGGTATTTTTTATTTTTTATTTATTTTTTATAGTTTCAACATGTATAAGCTATAAAAAGACCTCAGCAATTAAAAATAATGACACTAACCTCAGTATTATTTAGATGTTTAATATATATATATATATATATATATATATATATATATATATATATATATAAATGATTCCTGCTCAACTTATATGTCCTCAAGATCTGAATCATTATGAAACTTTATGTGCTAGGAATGATGAACTAATAATGACTTAGATGTTCCATCAGAATATAGACGTTTAAAAAGTGCCAAAATCTATAGCACTAAAGCTGAATGAGGATTAACTGCTTGGGATAGAAGCGTAGATATATTTTCGTGCAAAAATACATCTTTTGCAGTACTTCAACAACTCAACCACGTTTGACAGTCAGCATCATACGTATGAGGAAACGTTTGATGGCTAGACACATTCTCTATAGAGTGATGTGACAGTAAAGATTAATAGAAAATGCGACTGTAAAGATTGATAGAAAATGCTTAAAAAATAACCTTAAACAAAAGCTCTAATTAGCCATAATAGCACATGCATGACCTGTATCACATAGGAATAAAAGATTCCCCATGTCATCGACGATTTGTAAAACTTATAACATATATCCACTGTTATATCATCGGATAATTGAAACTTTTTCACCTCAAATAAGTCATATTGTACGTCACGACTATTAATTAGGATCATGTTTACATGAGACTATGTGGGGAGTTGAGCTGTAAGTTGCAGTTACAAACCAACAAAGGAAATAAGTAAATGAATTCGAATCGGCCTTTATTTTTCATTTTTTAGATAAACATTTATTACCGTTACTTTCCTGTCTCGACACCACTTAAAAGTCTCTCGTCATCGTCCATCTCACCCGGTACACACCTTTCTTCTGCGACCTCCGCCAGCCGTAGTCAACCATTTCTCGTCTACGATTTTACACGTCCATTTTCTTCGACGTCGACTTTGTTTCTCTCAATCACGTGGTGCATTTTTCTCCTTGTTACATTTTCTTCTCGCGCCCACTTTCTAATGTGCATATGCGCTTTTTTTCGGCTGCTGCTGCTAATCTCTTCGCAAGTTATCCATCCTTCGCTGCTGCTGATATTTACCCACGTACTCATGTGCATTATGTTACAGAGTAGCGAGATCCATATTCGCGTTAAACCTCCACATGTTTGTACAGCCAGTGAAGTAAGAAACAGTCCGAGAGAATAAACTATTAGAGTAGAAGGCTTTCTGGCATCAAGGGACCTCAACAATTAAGGGGCGGGATTTTGTTGCTTGTCAGATTAGTCGAAAGTGTATAGATCGAGAGGGCAGAAGTGCTATGATTTTTTCAGAACAATTTCGATTAAAGTGTGACGTAACCGTCCAAAGAAGCGGTAGACCGTTCCATTTGGAGAAGGTTAAGACTCCTGAAAAACTGGAAAATGGCGAGCAACTATGCTTATGTTATTTGTTAAGCATTATTGTGTGCCCGAGCAGCGGCAACCGACCTTGTTGAAAGGAAGAGTTGTGTTATGAATTTTATTATTTTCTTGTAAAACCGACATATAAATCTGATTGTTTGGTGAAAGTGACAATTTGATGTCATTTTGAGAACATAGCGAAATATAATTTCGTTTCTGAGGCCAGACGAGGGACCACGGGGTTAACCTCCCTGATCGTGAGAACCGAAACTGCGACACAGCATATCAACCCGAAGGTTAAATCGACACTGACCAACCCGATCCACGAGATCCTTCTGCGCCGAGAGAACTTGCGGAGAATTTCCGGTGAAGGACGATCACGGCGCGTATGTGACAAGGGATCCCTATTTACGGATCGCTGAGGGTTCACCACTGGTTGCTGGTGACCCGAAAAGGTCACATTTGGTGACCTGTGACTAGGACCTTTCACAAAAGTACATCTTCCATTAAGAGGATAATTCTGTTAATGTGTGCGTGGCTCGTGAATAGGATTGGTTACAAGATTTTCAACGGAGACAGACTATCACATTCCACAAAACACGACCCACACTATTTTATCAATTCTACTCTTTCAAAAAATTTTAGAACACATAACAAAATTATGAAAAGTGATTGAAATATGAACAAAAGTTTTGTTTTATTTAATTCGTATTACATGATAATATAAAGCATATTTTGATTTTATGTTTCTGAATTTGCGCAAGGAGCCGTAGCGAAGTGGATAAAGTACCAGATGAAGTTCAGTTGTAAGCGTCACTTTTCGGGGGGGGGGAGGGGTGAAGGTTCAGCCATCAGTGCTGGCAACCTTAAAAGCACAATTGCGAATTAATATTTTTATTATGTATTATTTATTTAGTGGCAATATTTGTCATGCATTTCTTTATATTCTTCATATGTATCTTATTTGTTTATCGTAAAAACCGAAATGTCTCCTTGATCTATCGATCATGTTTGTGATATTGCGCTGAAAGTGGATCTTATGTTGCTTAGAGCAGGGTTTCTTAAAGTGGACTCCACGGAGCCCTGGGGCCCCGTGATTAAGGCTGAGGAGCACCGGGAGACCTTTCTTAAACAGAACCAAATGCTTTCTATGGAAAATTAGATGGCTGCAGACATATAGTTATCGATATTTTTTAATGGAAATAGGCATGATACATAACTACAGGCGTAAAGAGTTTTTTGTTTTTCAATTTTCACGCCAAACAAGGCACAGTGCCACTTTGAAGCAGGGGGCTACTATCAGGGACTTAATTAGTAGGGTCATTATGAAGGGAGATGAGTAGAAAGATGTTTGTTAACATTACACTTGAACTTCTGCATATCAGTGCAGTTGGGAAAGCAGAATCCCGGAAGGGAGTTCCAAAGACCTGCAGTTCTGGGGAAGAAACTATTGGAGTAAAAGGCTTTCTTGCACCTAGGGATCTCTACTGTAAAGGGATGAGACTTAGTAGCTTGTCGGGTTTGTCGGGGGTAGTTACGGCGAGGAGGCACAAGTGTTTCAGTTCGTCAGAGCATTCACCATTAAAGTATTTGTAGAACAGGCAGAGGGATGCAACATCTCGTCGATGGGAGAGAGGCTGAAGCCTAGATGACAGTTCAGGACCTATCAGGTTGGCGACTCTCTTTTGAACCCTGTCCAGGAGCGAGAGAAAGCAGCAGATGCACCAGCCCAGATGTGACAACAGTACTCCATACATGGGCGAATGGTGGCCTTATAGATGTCTTCAAGTCTAATGTTAACAAATTCCTAATGAACCGCCCCCCTAATTAAACACTTCATAAAATCTCCTCACTAACGTGATGTACTTGCAATAACCCTTATCCCTGAGTGGCTGCCGGGCCTTGATAAGTGGTGATCACTGTGTAAAAAAAAAATAAAAAAGGTACAGGATACTGTCAGGCGTCAATAGTTTTCTAGCACGGTAGAGGGAGCCAACCTTCCTTGCAGCAAAGCTCTCAATGTATCTATTCCAGTTCATATTCCCTGTAAACGTTAGACCGAGGAGTTTAGGATTTTTAATGAAAAAGAGAATAAAAAATGAATTAACAAAAAATCAACAATTTTTGATTAATAAAAAACAAAAAGATTGGTTGCAAACACGATAATATAGTAAAATCACGAACATAACTAATTAAAAAGTATAAATCAATATTTGAAATTAATGGCTTTGATATTATCCTATAAATTTTATAAGAAAAATAAGAGAACGAAACTACATCTGTCACACTTCTGAATTTTAAATGGAAGGGGAGATAAAAAGGATTACATTTTTCACGCATACTAGCAAACGGTGAAAAGCAAACACCGTTGTCACGTTTGTGAGATTCATAGAGAAAGTAGAAAATACTATTATTAATATACGAGGTGCCTTAAATAAGTTTCCAGAATTTTCGTATAGGCACTTTTATTGATAGTACACACATGAAACTTTTATTGATAGTACACACATGAAACTTTTATTGATAGTACACACATGAAACTTTTATTGATAGTACACACATGAAACTTTTATTGATAGTACACACATGAAACTTTTATTGATAGTACACACATGAAACTTTTTATTGATAGTACACACATGAAACTCTAGTTTCCTTTGAAGTTATCTTCTCAGGCTGCAATGCACATTTGTCCCGTTTCAACAACAACTGGAAGGCCGAATAGAAGTCCTCTGAACATGTCAATGACTCTCGTCACAGCCCCTTTCATCTCCTCAATTGTCTCATAATGACAGCATCTAAGGTTTTTCTTGAGGTTAGAAAATAACTAAAAGCCACAGAGAGCAAGGTCTCAACTATAGGGAGGGTGAGGAACTGTCTTGATGCCCGTCTTTGTCAAATAGTCTTAGTGGACTGGTGCATTGTCCTAGTAGAAATATCACTGACAGATTTGAAGAGTACTGGTCTCTTCTGACTGAATCTCGTCCTTAACTCCTTGGTATTCTTGTTGACTGTTTTTCCAGTGGAAACCTAGTGCATATAGATCATGCCTGTGCTGTAAAAAAAAAAGCATCATCATAAATTTCTGGGGAGATTTGCTCTGTCTGGCCTTCTTGGGTCTAGGAGAGCCAGCATGCTTCCATTGAGAACTGTCTCTTGGTCTCTAGGTCATAGCATTAGATTCAGCTTTTATCGCAAGTCACCAGAGCATCAAGAACTGCAGGGTATGAATTGATCAGTTCGGCCATCTCTCTGCTGTCACGACACTGTCATTCCTTCTGATATTCTCTGAGCACTCTTGGGATAAACTACGCGCAAATCTTACGCATCCTCAGTCATTTGCGAATAATTGTGTGCACAGTTCTCACACTGACATCAACCTGTGCACTTATTGTCTCTATAGAGACACGACGGTCCTTAATCATGAAGTTCTTTATTTGGACAATCAATTTTAGTGTTCTGACTTCCTTACTTCTGCTAGACCTTTTATCATCCTTCACAACCCCCCTGCCTTCTTTGTATCTCTTATGCTCTTCAAAAACTGATGCTCAATTCATGCAAGATAGTTCAAAAGCAATCGGAAGCTTTCCATACGTTTCTGTGACATTTTTCCAAGTTTAAAGCCGAATTTTATTGCACATCCTTCTTTGAAAGTGTCCTCGCGTCCAGATTGCATTTTTGAAATTCACCAGCTTTGACAGTCATACTTTAGTAGTGTGTATTCCAATTTCTGTTGTAGCTGTTCATTTAAACCTGAAATAATAAATATTGGTAAGTTATCTCATAAGATATATAACAATAACATACCAAATTTTTAAGAGTCTACGGCAATTTTAAATGCCTATGATAAAAAGTCTGGAAACGTATTAAAGTTATATATATATATATATATATATATATATATATATATATATATATATATATATATATATATATATATATATAAGAACAAGTAGTTAATAAAACATGCTAAAAACACTTTGAAAAAGAGTTAAAAACATATTTAATTTTAAAAAGGAAACACTAAATAAATGGATAGTCTTTAATCCGTGGAGTTTCGAAGAAATACTTTCCTTCTCATCAGAGGGTAGGATTTAGCAAAATGCGGGATCGGATTTTGCTTGCAAAAGTATTAAATGAAACTATAAGTAATAGATATTACTTGATAACAAAAAGTGAATCAGAGGGAATAGGGTGAATAAAGAAGTGTTTTCACGTGAATGGATAGTCCGGTGAAGGGTAAAATTTCCAATGACAGTAAAATCCAAAGATGCAGAATCCAAGAAAGTTAGTTAAATTTCCATTCGCACAAGTAAAATCCAAAGGAATCGCGTAATTGGAAGATGATCCAAAGTAATCCAAAAGGCAGAAATCCGCGGAATAATTCACAAATAGGTACAAGGAAATGGGAACGAATTCCAATATATTATTAAAAGAAAGATAAAATGTGCGTAAAAAAGAAATCAAATATACAGCCCGGCTGTCGAGGCAAGATTATTATAAGCTCTATCTCCTATTTGGTTTTATCGAGCTTTTACATCTGGTTGAGATTACTTTATAAATATTAATTCTTTAATACTTATAATTTACTTTAGTTTTGCCATCTTGGATCATTTTAGTAAACTTTACTGTAATTCTTATTATATATATATATATATATATATATATATATATTCTCAAATTCTGAAGATTATATGTATAAGCGAATCCTTTCAAGTTTCTGTTGTTTAACACACTCTTTGACTGTCAACTGTGAAAATGGCATTTATAGATTTATATATAAAATTTTATTCCAATTACGTTATAGTTGTCGGTGGCCTACAGAAAGAGTTGGCTTATTGAATGGGTTCGAATTTCACAACTTACAACAATTATCATCCCCCTACACATATGATTGCATAAGTATGAAGCAATAGTGTATGTAGGTATTAAAATTGTAAACATTTATTTTAAAACATAGTATATATATATATATATATATATATACATATATACATATATATATGCACACACACACACACACACATATATATATATATATATATATATATATATATATATATATATATATGTTACATAAAATATCTACGTATTTTTTCATATAACAGATTGAGATATAACTAAGAATTAATTTCTATTTTGTTTTTACATTTTTTTACCAGACACAAAATTATTTATTCGTCTGTTTTATTAATTGTCTAATTATTTATTATCTAAAATGCAATCCATTTGTGCTTTCTACTTAGTAACGGCTTTGTTGTTTCTTCTAGAGAATCGTCCTTGGCAGCACGATAAAGATCTGCCTCAATTGTGGACAACCGCTGCATGGAAATAAGATTCTGGCACCATGTGCATCTAATTGTCGAGTGTGACATGCAGAGAGAATGCGACACTAAAATCTGCAAACATCTTCTATTTACCCAAAAGTTTTTTTTTTATTGAATTTGCGTGGGCAATCATTTAAAGTTCTTAAAATTCCTTTTTCAAAATGAAACCACATAAAAAAAATAGATGATGGCCCTTCCTAATTGCGCGCTATTAAATAGATGGCAGAAAAACGACACTGATAAATGTGCATAAAATCATGCAGCAATGATTATGCAATTTCAAGTTGTTAATAAAACGTACACATATTTTATATCAACCACAAAGAAAGGCAGGAAATTCGTGGGAATGTTCAAGGTTATGAAATAAAGGCTGACTCTCTTAGTTTTGAATGAGGGAGGGGGCAAATTTTCATAGGATACGTTCAAATCAATCTGAGCATTTACTGACGAGAAACTTTGAAAGTTAATCATTGCGGAGCATCACCTTCGTCAGCAGGCATGTTAGATCGAAAATGACGTCATAAAATTTAGTACAATCAAGATATAGCGAAAAGTTAAGATATCGATAGGGAATGATATTTAACTTTTTTTTAAGTTTTCTGAAACTTAACGAATTGCATTAACAAATACAATTTCAAAGTTAATCATGACGGATCAGCGAAATTTTCTTTTATTCACTGCAAACAAAACAAATTGCCACTTGCATGTAAAGACTACTATTTAATATTATATATCTACAGGGACACTGTGTAGAGAGTTGAGAAGGAAGATGTATGGGTTCTGTGCAGTGAAGAGGTGGGATTTTGCTGCTTGTCGGATTACTCGAGGGTGTTTCTGTCAATGTATCACAAGTGTTATGCGTTCCTCATAGCGCATTCCATTAAAGTACTTGTAAAACAGGCCGAGGGATGCAACATGGCGACGATAGAAAAAGAGTTGGCGTTTACTTGATAGTGCGAGACCTATTAGATTGGAGATACTTTTTGGGCCCGGTCTAAGAGGAAGAGGCAAGTGGTAGATGCACCAGCCGAGATGTGGCAACGATATTCGATGCATGGGCTAATAGTGATTTTGTAAACATACAGGATACTGTCAAGCGTGAGTAGTTTTCTAGCATAGTAGAGGGAATCCATCTGTGCAGCAGCATTGACAATGTTTTTACTGCATTTGTTCCAATTTATGTTGCCTGTGAATGTTAAGACGAAAAGTGTGCACGATGAAAAATAATCAGATAATAATTTTTCATTTAATAAAAAATATACGTTACTCGGTTTTGAAAAATTTGTAAATTTTACAAAATAATGCTTTCAAAAAATGTGACAAACTCCTATGCAATTTTCGCGTCAACCACGCAACACACATCAAGTGCGACTTTTATACAATCGTCAACAAAATCGGAAATACAGGTTTTTCCTTCGAGGAACTAATACCCTGGAACATACTAACGCTAACAAAATTAGGGGGGGGGGGAGAAAAGTATTCTGCTCTAGGTTAAATGCAACCGAAAGTTTAAGAAAAATAATGATTAAAAATTTTTTTTTATTTAATAAAAAAATTATACAGCATTACTCGATTTTCTTACATTTTAAACATAAGTAGGAATGCGACTATACTCTGTTGTCTTTGAAAATACATGTCAGCGGTTTGGTGTTAAAACGACCAGCAATAAATATTTTTCTTTGTTAAAGAAAGAAACAAAAAAAATCGTGTTGAATTTCTTGTGCTTTGTTTCTTGGCGAGACTTTCATACATAACGTCATGTATTAAAATGTAAAAACCACGTAACATTTAAAGAACACTCTAGGGAAACAGATGTGGCTATAATAAAAACGCATATATCGGAAACGGGGGTGGATTTTGAGGTCAAAGACAGATCTTTTTTTATAAAATCTATCGAATTATTAGAGAAGCGTCGGAAATAAAGTGTCGCCCTAGAAGATTATGTTAATTAATTTTGTTAATTTTTTTCTAAAAGTTGTTTTATTAGTTTTATGAGGTAAGTTGATCTACTTATTTCAGAAATATTGGATTTGCCCAGGGATAATATATTTACATCTAAGTAGCGGGATAGCGATTTTTGGCAGTTATACCCTTAAAAACCATGACGTGTATTTCTGTAACATACTTTTGCTAACTTTACCACTATGTTTGTTTTGATTATTACAGGCCTGTAAGACCACAACACTGACGACGAAGGATTCGAAACTTACGCCGTCACAAAAATTAGTTAAGCCCGAGACATATTAAGTGACACTTTAGAGATGCTTGGACGAATTTAAAATAAGATGCAGCCATTTAGTATTTGATTAAAATATTTAAACGTAACAGACCGACCGATAGCGGAAGTTCTCACGGAGGTTTTACTAACTATGTAAGACAAATAAGGGCACGACAAACGTGCAAAAAAGCACGACAACTGTTCCGGCTTATTGTCTATTCGTGTGATATTTAGGCACGCCATTCGAGCAACCTGGGATTCTCATGTCAAGAACAAAAAGAACTAGCATACTATTTTATTTTCTTTTTTATGAATCTTCGTAAAAAAATAAACAAGTTTTTTTTTCGAACTGACGGGTCGAGATTTGGGAGAATTAAATAATTTGTTCATATATTTACCTGTCATTGTCATTTTTTGATAAATATTTACTGTAAAACATTTACTATAAATATAAAAATATAAATTATTTACAATTTCCAAAAATAAACAAGTATTTCATTAACGTAAGGAAACATTTGTATTAATCTTATTTTTGAAAAATATTATCCCTAAGTCTAAAATTACTTGTTATTCTTTTAACAAAGATATTTAACGAAAAAAGGGAAACAGGAACTGTTCGTCATGCCTTAATTTGTCGTGCCTAAAATATTCGTGCCTTAATTTTTCATGAATAAATTTAGCAGAACTAAATATCACAGGAATAGAGAATCAGCAGGAACAGTTGTTGTGCTTTGTTGTACGCTTGTCGTACCTTAGATTATCGCACATAAAACGTTAAAGCGTCTCATAAATGTATGTAACGTTGAACTGGAGAATGGCGCATAAATAACAAGAAAAAAGAAAGGCGAAAACCTGCAACAATTAATTTCACACATGTTGACATGTTCAGGTGTCAATGGAGAAAATGAACCACTCAGCCATTTTAGATATTTGAGAAGTTTTCCATTTCAGGTTCACAGATTGGAGGTTTGCTAAGTGGGTGACTCGGTTGATGAATCAACTTTTAAAGGAGTGTGCATTGTGAACGTCTATTGTTGCAAAAGCACAATCTATATATCTATAAAAGCGAGAATGTGTGTGAGGACATTTCTCAACCTATATACTCAACGGATGTTTGATCTACAGACTTGAAATTTGGTATATAGAATGATTAGACATATGGAAAACTTTTTAAACGGATTTTATCCGGAAAGAACATGCTGCTAAGGGGTCGTCGGATTTTTATGTTTGCTAACTGTTCTACGAATGCACATGCGTGAATGGTTCACATAACAGATTCATTATGTTAAAAATAGGTATGTTTTGAAAGCACATTTTAAAGATTGTATCAAGCCGGCCTAATGGTTATCGTACTTGACTCATTGTCTTTAGATGTTGGTTTCAATCTAAGCCCGTGTAATTTTTTTACATACAAGAAGTGAACTGTTTAGACAAAACATAATGCTCGCATGAACATGTCTCAGTTTCTGTATGAATTAAAATATAATATTTATGCGCATTTTACAACCGGGCAACGCCGGGCGGCCTGCTAATTACATATAAAATTGCTGGCTTGGTCACGCTCAAAACGACCGTAATGTACCCATTTAGTTTTGGTTTATTGAATTGGCTTTATTGTAAAAAAAGCGTATTAATAAAATATTAACGATGGTGTATCTTGAAGCTTTGACGCCATGTTTTATTTATATAATGAGATGTGACAAAATACACGTGCGATTGGTCAAATATACCCGGAGGGTTCCATTGTTTTATCTTCTGAGAAGAATAACGTAAACTTCTGAGACTTGAGCAAAACGAAAAACGCCTTTTACATCAACCAGGCATGGACGAGTGTAAACAAGAGGCTGGAAATATCTTTCACTCTTTACAAAATTTACACACCGTCATTCGATCTCTCTCTCCCTCTCTTTCTTTCTCTCTCTTTCTCTCTTTCTCTCTCTGTCTCTTTGACGGAATGGTAATTATTTACCAGCAGTGGTACTCTTCACGAATCGTCGCCATTGACTGCAGTTCTGCGCCATTTTGAGCAATTCGGCCATGTTAATGTCCGCGATATCATTCATGTTATCTTTCATTCTTGTTTTTAGTCTTCCACGTCCTCTTTTATCAGGGGTTGTACTAAAGAGCAGATCTTTCGTTAGGCCGTCTTTTTAAGCCACATGTCTGCAAAATAGCAATTTCCTGTCATTGATGTTGTCCAGCAGTTTTCGGCATGTTTTACATGCTCACTCGACTAATTTACAGGTTAACATCTGATCACTCTGTGGTGAATTACATATTGAGCACTTTACATACGACGATTCAGATTAAATAGGGTGTTATTAAGTAGTATCTTCCGGGATATTACTAAATAAAATTTTATTATTTAGTAGTATCTTCCGCAATACTATTAAACAAAATCTTTAATAATAAATTATTTAGTAGTATCTTTCGGAATACTACTAAATTACATCTTATTATTTAGTAGTATCTTCTGGAATACTACTAAATAAAATCTTATTATTTAGTAGTATCTTTCGGACTACTACTAAATAAAATATTGCTATTTAGTAGTATCTTCCGTAAATACTACTAAATAAAATCTTATTATTTAGTAATATCTTCTGGAATACTACTAAAAATAATCATATTTAGTGGTGTCTTTCGGTATACTACTAAATAAAATCTTATTATTTAGTAGTATATTTCGGACTACTACTAAATAAGATATTGTTATATAGTAGTATCTGTCGGAATACTACTAAATAAAATCTTATTATTTAGTAGTATCTTCCGTAAATACTACTAAATAAAATATTATTATTTAGTAATATCTTCTGGAATACTACTAAAAATAATCATATTATTTAGTGGTGTCTTTCGATATACTACTAAATAAAATCGTATTATTTAGTAGTATCTTCCGGAATACTACTGAATGAAATCTTATTATTTAGTGGTATCTTCCGGAATACTCCTAAATAAAATAAAATCTTATTATTTAGTAGTATCTTTCGGAATACTACTTTTTTTTTACACAGTGATCACCACTTATCAAGGCCCGGAAGCCACTCAGGGATAAGGGTTATTGCAAGTACATTACGTTAGTGTGGAGATTTGATGAAGTGTTTACTTAAGGGAGCGATTCATTAGGAATTTGTTAACGTTGGACTTGAACACATCCAAGTTGTAGCCCGGTGGGAAGCAGGCAGACGGAACAGAGTTCCACAGGCGTGCAGTTCTAAGAAAGAAGCCTTGTTCATGGAATCCGCGTTTTGATTTAGGCACAGATATAGAGTGGGGGAAATTTTTCAAAGTAGATTCAGCTAGACGGGTGTTTTTCGTGAAAGATTGGCGAGGGGGACCAGATATTGGAGTTCAGACGAGCACCTGCCATGGAAATAACGATAAAACAAGGATAGGCTCGCAACGTCTCTTCTGTGGGAGAGAGGTTGCAGGGTAGAGAAAAGGGCATCCCCCACTAAGCCACGAAGTCTATTTTGTACTCTGTCAAGGTAGGATAGGCTTTTTAGCAGCTCCTGCCCAGATATTGCAGCAGTATTCCATCCTTGGACGTACTTGGCTTTTATATAGATAGAGAATTGCATCAGTAGTGAGATACCTTCTGGAGCGGTAGAAGGATCCCACCATCTTTCCAGCGACCTTGGCAACAGACTTGATGTACGTGTTCCATTTCAGATCAGGAGTAAAGGTCAAACCCAGAAGCTTGTCAAAACACGGGGCCTCACTCAGACGAGAGCCATCCATCACAACTGATGCCAGATGGGGATCAGAGCGTTGATGATGTACGGATAGGAGTTTGGTTTTGGATGCATTAAAGCCACATCTTCCCCCACTGAACCAAGCGCTCGAGATCAGAGGAGAGAGAATCCGAGAGAACTTTGTCATTTACAGCCTTTGATGTGTTGCCGTAGATGGTTGTTCATCAGCATAGATGTCAACGAATGATTTAAGTATGTGTTTAGGGAGTTCATTGATGTAGATCAGGAAGAGAGTTGAGCCCAGGATTGACCTCTGAGGGACTCCAGCATTTATATTGCAGGCCTCCGATTTTTGTCCATCTACCACTACTCTTATGAGCCTATCGGAGAGAAATGATTTAATTATTGAGAAAACATTTCCAGTTATACCGTAGCTGGAAATCTTGTGAAGTAGACCCTTATGCCATACCTTGTCGAAGGCTTTTGATATGTCAAGAGCAATTGCCCTAGAAAGGAAGCCTTTGTCAAGAGATTCATTAATCCTGTGGGATATAACCGTCAGCACATCTGCGGTAGATCTTGCAGAGCGGAAAACATATTGTGCGTCACTAAGAAGGTTATTCCTGCTGAGGTGGTTGACTATTTCTCTATTTAATATGGATTCCAGCAATTTACTCATAACACACAGGAGACTTAAATTACATCTTATTATTTAATAGTATCTTCTGTAATACTACTAAATAAAATCTTATAACTTAGTAGTATCTTTCGGAATACTACTAACTAAAATCTTTTTATTTAGTAGTATCTTCCGGAATATAACTAAATAAATCTTATTATTTAGTAGTATATTCTGGAATACTCCTAAATAATATCTTATTATATATTAGTATCTTCTGAAATACTACTAAATAAAATCTTTTTATAAAGTAGTATCTTTCCGAATACTACTAAATAAAATCTTATTCTTTAGTAGGATCTTCTGGAATGCTAGTAAATACAATTTTATTATTTAGTACTATCTTCTGGAATACTACTTAATAAAATCTTATTATAAACAGTATCTTCTGGAATACTATTAAATAAAATCTTATTATTTAGTAGTATCTTTCGGAATACTACTAAATAAAATATTGTTATCAAGTAGTATCTGTCGGAATACTACTAAATATAAGGTTATTATTTAGTAGTGCATTTGAGAATACTACTAAATAAAATAAAGTATTATTGTGTTGTATCTTCGGAATACTACTAAATGAAATCTTATTATTAAGTAGTATCTTCCGGAATACTACCAAATACATATTATTCTTTAGTTTTATCTTCCGGGATATTACTATATAAAATCTTGTTATTTAGTAGTATCTTCAAGGAATACTACTAAATTAATCTTCTTCTTTGTTAGTATTTTCTGGAATATTACTAAATAAAATCTTATTTTTTAGTAGTATCTCCTGGAATGCTACTAAAAAGGGCTTATTATTTAATAGCATCTTCCGGAATACTACCAAATGCAGTCATATCATTTAGTAGTATCTTCCGAAATACTACTAAAAAAACTTATTGTGTAGTAGTATCTTCTGAAATACTAATAAATAAACTTTTATTATTTAATAGTATCTTCTGGAATACTCCTAAATATATTCTTATTATTTAGTAGTATCTCTCAGAATACTACCACATAAAACCTTATTGTTTCGTGGGATTTTCTGGAATACTACTAAATAAAATCTTATTCTTTAGTAGTATCTTTCGAGATATTACTAAATAAAATCTAATTATTAATTAGTATCTTCCGGAATACTACTAAATAAAATCTTATTATTTATTAGTATCTTCAGGAATGCTACTAAATAACGTCTTATTATTTATTAGTATCTTCCTAAATACTACTAAGTAAAGTCTTATTATTTGGTAGTATCTTCCGGAATACTACTAAATAAAATTTTATTATTTAGTAGTATCTTCCGGAATACTACTAAATAAAATCTTATTATTTAGTAGAATCTTTCAGGATACTACTAAATAAAATTTTATTATTTAGTAGTATCTTCCGGAATACTACTAAATAAAATCTTATTATTTAGTAGAATCTTTCAGGATACTACTAAATAAAATTTTATTATTTAGTAGTATCTTCCGGAATACTACTAAATAAAATCTTATTATTTAGTAGTATCTTCCGGAATACTACTAAATAAAATTTTATTATTTAGTAGTATCTTCCGGAATACTACTAAATAAAATTTTATTATTTAGTACTATCTTCCGGAATACTACTAAATAAAATCTTATTATTTAGTAGTATCTTCCGGAATACTACTAAATAAAATTTTATTATTTAGTAGTATCTTCCGGAATACTACTAAATAAAATCTTATTATTTAGTAGTATCTTCCGGAATACTACTAAATAAAATTTTATTATTTAGTAGTATCTTCCGGAATACTACTAAATAAAATTTTATTATTTAGTAGTATCTTCCGGAATACTACTAAATAAAATCTTATTATTTAGTAGTATCTTCCGGAATACTACTAAATAAAATCTTATTATTTAGTAGAATCTTTCAGGATACTACTAAATAAAATTTTATTATTTAGTAGTATCTCCCGGAATACTACTAAATAAAATCTGATTCTTTAGTAGTATCTTCCGGAATACTACTAAATAAAATTTTATTATTTAGTAGTATCTTCCGGAATACTACTAAATAAAATCTTATTATTTAGTAGTATCTTTCGGGATATTACTAAATAAAATCTTATTATTTAGTAGAATCTTTCAGGATACTACTAAATAAAATCTTATTATTTAGTAGTATCTCCCGGAATACTACTAAATAAAATTTTATTATTTAGTAGTGTCTTTCGGAATACTACTAAATAAAATCTTATTATTTAGTAGTGTCTTTCGGGATATTACTAAATAAAATCTTATTATTTAGTAGAATCTTTCAGGATACTACTAAATAAAATTTTATTATTTAGTAGTATCTTCCGGAATACTACTAAATAAAATCTTATTATTTAGTAGTATCTTCCGGAATACTACTAAATAAAATTTTATTATTTAGTAGTATCTTCCGGAATACTACTAAATAAAATCTTATTATTTAGTAGTATCTTCCGGAATACTACTAAATAAAATTTTATTATTTAGTAGTATCTTCCGGAATACTTCTAAATAAAATTTTATTATTTAGTAGTATCTTTCGGGATATTACTAAATAAAATCTTATTATTTAGTAGTATCTTTCGGGATATTACTAAATAAAATCTTATTATTTAGTAGAATCTTTCAGGATACTACTAAATAAAATTTTATTATTTAGTAGTATCTTCCGGAATACTACTAAATAAAATCTTATTATTTAGTAGTGTCTTTCGGGATATTACTAAATAAAATTTTATTATTTAGTAGAATCTTTCGGGATATCACTAAATAAAATCTTATTATTAGTAATATCTTCCGGAATACTACTAAATAAAATCCTCTTATTTAGTAGTATCTTTCGGAATACTACTAAATAAAGTCTTATTATTTAGTAGTATCTTCCAGAGCACGACTTAATAAAATCTTATTTTTTAGTAGTATCTTCCGGAATACTACTAAATAAAATCCTATCATTTACTAGTATCTTCCTGAATACTACTGAATTAAATCTTCATATTTATAGTATCTTTCGGGATATTACTAAATAAATCTAATTATTTAATAGTATCTTCCGGAATACTTTTGAATAAAACCTTATTATTTAGTTGTATCTTCTGGAATACTACTAAATAAAATCTTATTATTCAGTAGTATCTTCCGAATACTACTAAATAAAATCTTCTTATTTAGTAGTAGTCGGTTTGCCTCAAGCTCCACACTGGATCTTCTCAACCACCCCCTACCTGACTTTCCTATGCGGACAGACGCCACGCTAGACGATCTGAAAATCAGGCCTGCTCAGGTGCATGCTATCATAAAAAACCTTGATACTTCAAAAGCATGTGGATCCGATCTCATCCCAGCTGTGCTATTAAAAAAGTGCTCAGATGAAGTAGCCCCAGTTGTCTCCAAACTCTACAACAAATACCTTAATGAATCTTGCTTTCTGAGCTGTTAGAAAACTGCTTCTGTGGTACCAGTATTCACGAATTCTGGCGAAAGAACTGACCAATTAAATTATCGCCCCATTCGCGTCCTTCCACTGTTTGCCAAAATATTTGAGACCTTAATTAACCATGCTCTAGTCCAGCACCTTACAGATGCTAAACTTCTGACTGACCAACAATATGGATTTAGACAAGCCCGTTCCACAGCTGACATCCTAACTGTAATCTCTGAGCGTATACAAAGCCGGGGAGGGCAGAGCGGTAGCTCTAGATGTATATAAGGCTTTTGACAGGGCATGGCATGAGGGTCTCCTCAGGAAAATTAGATCATACGGTATCACTGATAGAATACTTAACATAAATCCTTCTTAGATAAGAGAAAAATCCAGGTTTTCCTCGGCGGTCGAACATCTAAACAATATGATATAAACGCGGGAGTGCTTCATGGGTATGTCCTTGGACCTCTGTTGTTACTAATATTCATAAATGACCTCCCCGACAAAATTGCCTCTGAGATGGGTATATATGCTGATGACACCACACTCTATAATAAGCACGACAGGAAAACAAATGAACACACATCTAAAGAAATGGCAGAAACACTAGAGGATGACCTTCAATCTGTAGTGGAATGGGGACAAAAATGGATGGTCACGTTCAACTTAACTAGTTTTCTTCAATAATTACAACAAACCTTCTCTACCACCCATAGCAATGGCCAACGACTTTTTATCTGAGAGTACATCTTTCAAACTCCTTGGCCTCACATTCACAGGAAACATGAATTAGAACAATTACATCGAAAGCATTGCCAGGGCCGCTGCAAAGAAGGTAGGCTATCTCTACCGTGCTAGAAAATTACTAACACGCGAAAGTATCTTGTACCTCTATAAGGCCACCACTCTCCCATGTATGGAGTATTGCTGTCATATTTGGGCTGGTGCATCTGCTACTAGTCTCTCGCTCCTAGACAATGTTCAAAAGAGATTCGCCAATCTGATAGGCCATAAACTGGCATCTAAGCTTCAGCCTCTGTCCCATCGACGAAATGTTGCATCTCTCTGCCTGTTCTACAAGTATTTTACAAGTATTTTAATGGAGAATACTCTGAAGAACAGCAAGCACTTGTGCCTCCACAAAGTAAACACCCTCGACATACCCGACAGGCAGCTAAATCTCACCCCCACACAGTAGAGATCCCTAGATGTAAAAGATATTTCTACTCCAGTAGTTTCTTCCACAGAACCGCTAGACTTTGAAATTCCATTCCAGGTACCTGCTTTCCCAACTGTATTGATGTGCAGAAGTTGAAGTGTAACGTGAACAGACATATTGCTGCCCAACCCCCCACATAGTACCCAGTAGATGTTACCCCTGAAAGTAGCCCCCTACACCAAAGTGACAACGTTACTTGTTTGGGTTGAAAATGTAAAAAAAAAAAAAAAAAAAATAGTATCTTTCGGACTACTACTAAATAACATCATATTATTTAGTAGTATCTTCCGGAATACTACTGAATAAAATCTTATTATTTAGTAGTATCTTTTTGAATACTACTAAATAAAATCTTATTATTTAGTAGTATCTTCCGGAATACTACTAAATAACGTCTTATTATTTAGTAGTATCTTTTCGGAATAATACTAAATAAAACCCTCTTAAATCAGAATAACCACCGAGCGACCAGATGTTAACCTGTTAATTATGCCAGTGTGTCAGCTAATCAGAAACGCAAAATGTTATTTTCTTGTCTAGAAAAACTGAAACTGTACCTCTATCATGAAATTGCTGTCCCATTCGATTATTGTTTTTATTCTTCTCAAACGATGGTGTTCTTACTATAATAGAAATTTCGTATTTACTATGATAGAAATTTCGGCTTATAACCAATACCAAGTGTATCTTAATCTACTGTCGGTAAATGCGTAAATTCTGCTTCCCTTATTTTGTCCTTTAGTTCTCACATTCCATCAGCGATGTTTCTGACAAAGAGGGGGAATTTCCTGTTTTCTAGGTCAGAGTCTATTCCATCTAACACTTATAATTGGCTAGTTCATCCAGATGAGAGATGCATAATCTGAAATTTTCGATAAAAACAAAAAATGTCAGTATAAAATCGTATCAAACTTAAATTTTTTACCGCCTGAATTTTTTTATATAATAATAAATTTTTTAATCATGAAAACCACATGTGCAGGAAGTTAGCGTACAACTGACGCATGGACATAAACAAACTCCTCATTTACTTGTTGTTGAACCATGCATAGACCTGTGCTTTGAAGATCAGTTGGGCTGACAAGCCATAAGACTCAGAAATATTTTTTTGCTTTTGTTTTTTTGAAAAGCGACTTAAAAGTACAATTTGGCAGTAAAGGATAAACATCAATGGTAACATTTTCCCGGGGTATTTTTTTCAAACGTTACTGTTGAAATATAAATTTTATTCAAAAAACGTTGCTCTAAAATGTTAAAAATACACAAAACGTTATTCTAAAATGTCTGAGAAAAATATCAATATATGTATTTTTTTACTTACGTTCACCACTAACAAGGTATCTTACCACTTGGACGTAAAGGGTTGCTATTTGGGACCATGATTCTGACAGATTAACAAGATGTTGATCTGCATATCAGTACAGCCAGGGAAGCAAGTAGCAAGAAGGGAATTCAAAAGTCTAGTTGTTCGAGGGAAAGAAACGGTTAGAGTAGAATGTTTTCTGGTATTTAAGGACTTCAAAAGTTAAGGGGTAAAATTTTGTTGCTAACCGGTTTTTCAGGGATATGTACGTCGGGAGGGCACAAGTGCAACTAGTTCATCAGAACACATTACATTAAAATATTTGTAAAACACGCATAGAGATGCAACATTGCGGCGATATGACAGGGGTTGGAGCTTAGTTTACAAAGTGGGACCTATTAGATTGAAAACTATTTTTTACCCTATCCAAGAGGGAGAGACTAGTGGTACATGCACCAGTCCAGATGTGGCAACAATACTCCATGCATGGGCGAATGGTGACCTTGTAGAGGTGCAGGTTACTCATAGGTGTATTACTTGGAAATAAAAAGTAAATATTGCAATAAACGTACGACGGATGAAGACAAGACGTATGTTTAACACAGAGTGGTGGAGTTATTTTTTTCCTTTATTTCTGAGGCTGAATCTTCCCTTTCTTTTTTCTCAGATTGAAATCTTTCTTTCTTTCCTTTGTGGGTGAATAATTCTTTTTCAATTTTATACGAGACGCCATCCTAAGTAATCTCCTATACGATGAGCGGCGACTGATACGTTTATAACAGTAGTTGTTGATGAGTAGAAATTTGAAGCACACGGTTTGAACGCCAGCATACCTCGTAGGTCTATTCTTGGTTCAACCCTCTTCCTAATCTCCATGAATGACCTTATCAATCATACGCTGACATCTATGCAGACAACACAACCGTTTATGACAGCACTCTTAAGGAACTGGTCATGAAATCTCTCTTGGTCGTCTTGGAGCATGTATGCAAGTGGTCAAATCGCTCGTTACTTTTAGAAGAGCTTAAATAAAACCTCTCTTTTCACAACCAATATTCGGATCCTTGTGTTCCCCCAGTTTAAATGAATGGTTATCTTTTGGATGGATCCACCCACCCACACCATTTTCATATGGTAAGACCGACTTCTACTTCAAATCTATAATAGACGAATTATATTGTTGTTATATGTTGTTAAGTTTACTGGGAAAATATTGCATCATTCATACGCCCCAGAAAGTACTTGACATCTGATAATTTTTTTATCAGTTTATTTGAATCTCTCTCTCTCTCTCTCTCTCTCTCTCTCTCTCTCTCTCTCTCTCCTTAAGCAGAGACAGATGCCCTAAGATGGGCTAGTACACTTCTTTGCATTGTAACGTTGAACAGGGAACCAACACGCTGTAGCCTCAGTTGCAAAGTATACAAAGAATAGGAAAGTACTTCAACTCACTTTTTACTCGTTGTAACAGCATTCATTTATTTAGGACATTTACTTCCTCATTCTACCGCCACGCGTGACTTCTCATTACGACTGTCACATCTCCCACGTGCTCTCTCTTCTTTTTTACAACGTTTCCTTAAGATGACGTCATTTAGCATTTCGTATGCATTTGCATACGCGCGTCCTCGCTCTGTTACAGTATTAATAAAATGAAAATCTACTTCGCAATCTAATGAAGATGACCTCTTCTCCTTGCCACAGCCCCCTTCTTACGGAGCAGGTGTTGCAAGTTTTTCTCCAGACAAGGCATGAGGTCAGTATCAAGGAGCAAAAATACTACTACTTCAAGGTCAAATAAAATTTTGTTCATATAGTTCCTCAAAATCTTATTTATCATTCAATTAGTATACTTGAGTGACTTTTAGCCTTGATAAGTGATGACTCATTAGATCCAGATTTTTGTTTCACGTACAGAAAATACTCCTTATAACATGAGTACCTTTTATTACGTTTCTAAATTTTTTTTAATGAGCATTGGTTATTCGTATTATTTGTATTCTTTGGACTACATTTCTCATCCTGAGTGTCATTTTTACATCGTTTTGGTCGATCTAACCTCCAATCTTCTTCATGTGTATCTAGCCGAACTCGAGAATTTGGGCGGAATTTCGAACGGAACCTTTTATTTACTTCGCGTGGGTAGCATGTTCCCGTTCCGCGAGTCATGGATAAAGGTTCTAAGTACCTTTTTTGGTCGCTCACACTGACAATTGAACTTTCAACCTTCAAAAGAATATCAATTTTACAATTTTTTTTATTATTACATTTTCACTCCAAACACATTGCCACTTTGATGTAGGGGCTACTATCAGTGACATAAGCTACAGGGTATTATGTGGGGAGTTGGGCAGCAAGATGTCGGTTCACGTTAAACTTGAACTTTTGCATGTCAGTACAGTTGGGGAAGCAGGAACCCGGAAGGGAATTCCAAAGTCTAGCGGTTCTGGGGAAGAAACTACTGGAGTAGAAGGCTCTCTTACATCTACGGATCTCAACTGTGAAGGGGTGGGATTTTGCTGCTTGTCGGGTTTGTCGGGGGTGTTTACGTCGAGGAGTTACAAGTGCTTGCAGTTCGTCGGAGGATTCACCGTTAAATTACTTGTAGAACAGGCATAGGGATGCTACATTTCGTCGATGGGACAGAGGCTGAAGCTTAGATGACATTTTAGAACCTATTTGGTTGGCGACTCTCTTTAAAACCTTGTCTAGGAATGAGAGACTAGTAGCAGATGCAGTAACCCAAATATGACAACAATACTCCATACATGGGCGAATGGTGGCCTTATGGAGGTACAGGATACTTTTGGGCGTTAGTAGCTTTCTAGCACGGTCCTGGCGATGCTCTCAATGTAATTTTTCCAACTCATGTTTCCTGTGAACGTTAGGCCGAGGAGTTTAAAAGATGTACTTTCAGATAAAGAGTAATTGGCCATTGCTATTGGTGGTAGAGAAGGTTCCTTGTAGTTATTGAAGGAAGCAAGTTTAGTCTTAGTAGCATTGAATGTGACCATCCATTTTTATCCCCCATTCCACTACAGATTGGAGGTCGTCCTCTAGTGTTTCTGTCATTTCTCTAGATATGATTGATTTTCCAAGTACTCTAACCACTACGCCATGGGTCCTTAACTATCAGTATAGGCGACCGAAAAAATACAATTGCGAATTGCTTAGAACCTTTAGCCAGTTATGGCTGACGGGACGAGAGCATGCTACCCCTTGTGAAGTAAATAAAGGGTACCGTTCGAAATTTCGTCCAAGTTCTCAAGTTCGACAGATACATTCCTGAGTTCGACTGAAGAAGGTCGGAGGTTTCATCGACCGAAACGTAGTGAAAATGGCGCTCGAGATGAGAAACATAGACCGACGAATTCCAATAATAAGAATAGGTTAATAAAACGCTAATAAAAGCAACTTCAATATTATCTTCGGCTTCTGTATTTTATCTTAAAATATTTTATCAACAGAAAAAATCAAATAAAAATACTGTCCAGTCATGATATTTGTTAACGTTTGATTGTCTCCACGCCCTCTTAGATAATTTCCGCTTTTCACTTAATTATTCATAGAATGTCTGTTTTCTGTTTATTTACTATAAACTCGGTTGACGCTACGAAAAGAAACAATTAGCCTTTTATTGTGGGATATTACTCCCTCATCATCCATACAAAAACTTCAACATGAAAGAATTTTATCAAGGAAAGCCTAATATGATACGTGCTTCATTACCAGTTTGGCTACCCGAGGCCGGAAATTATCTGAGACCTAATGGGACAGGCATTTTGCAATGTTTACGCCAAAAATGTGTAAGTTCACACACTGAGAAAATTCTTCCATAAATACTGATCTTATATCTAAAAACACACGCGCGCGCGAGCGCGCGCATACACACGATTGTCTAATCTCTGCACCCAAATTGTGCGTTTATTAGTTATTAATTCCCTTCATTATCATGGACATTGCTTGGTGGCCCTAAGGTAGATGCTTAGCAAATGGAGTCAAAGGTGGTTTCGTGGCTGGGTTCGAATTTCCAGAAATTGTCATCCTATGCTGTTGATTACGTAAGCATGAAACCCTAGTGTCTATAGTTATACAAGAATAAGTATTATTTAATTAGCAGGACCCGTTTACCGGCGTTGCCTGGTGTAAGCATGACATCCCCTCCTTCGAAAAAAATTAAATTACGATTATTGGTGGCTACTGTTGTCCCTTAAAAATAGTGGACACTGGCGGCTGTGGCCAAAATGAAACAATCTGATTTACACTGCGGATATTGTCGTCCAGTGGCAGCTAGTGAAAGCCAGTGGTTAGGATTGCCAATACTGTTGGTTACTGGCGATTAGTGCTGATTGAGAGCGATAATCTCTAGGTACTGACGGATTCTAAAAAGTATTTAAGGGAAAACATTATACTTACTTATTTGTCATGCCTAAATCAGTATAACGTAAAAAAGCACGATAATTGGTCCATTAAAATAATAATATGAAGTAAAAGGAGAGTTTTCAAAGTTAGGGAATCTCACTGTATATTAACTCTTTAGAGTGATCGAAATCAGTGGTAGATAGCTGCCTTTTATCCATGACAATATCTTTCAAGTTGGCCATCGTTTTTCTTATCGGTATACTGCAATCATTTTTTTCTAAAAGTGGCTCTAGCACACCTTCTTACTGGTAAATTCTTAGGTCATCCATCATCAGCATTACGACCAATAAGGAAAAAGTAGTCCTGGCGATTCATGCGATATGATACGGGACTCGGCAAAAAGAAAATTTCTTAAGCTTATTTTTAGAATATAGGATTTCCTTGCGAATTTATCTCAGACGGCGAAGTATACGGTGGTTGCTTGGATTACTATTTGCTTCCACATTTACTCTAATCACATGAAATGGTTTCGTCCGAGCTTAGAGCAAACACATGTTTTATTCGCTAACTTTTGCTTGACGGAATCGAAGTACAGATTAATACAAATAATAAGATTAAATATATGATAATATAATCTATGCCCCCCACCCCCTTTCACAAAAAAACACTCCACTAGTTACAATCACTATATATTAATTCCCCTACTTTTTATCTGTGCCTGAATCTAACCGTAGATTTCATGAATTCCCAGAACTGCCTGCCTGTTCATTTGCACCCGGATTTGACGTCCCCCGGGGACTTTTGGGGCAAAATGGGGAGGGGGAAAATGCTGAACTTAGTCATGTTTTTTATGCCTCGTTCAATGTGCACTCACGGGGAACCATGCATGCTTCATTAGTTTTCATTATTTTTTTATCCACAATTTCTGTTTTTTTTTTATTGTTGTTTATTAAAGTGCGGAAGGTTTTTATACTAAAATAAAGCTTATTCTGCGTTTATAGTTAATATCTATTTCAGTAGTACCGGTAATATTAATATTTTTAAACCTTAAAATTTCTACTTCTTCGCTTAAATCTATCGTCTAAATATGCATACGTTCAAGCCTAGTTATCGTCTTCTATCCTGAAAATCTAAATATTATTTAGATAATGATGCACCATGTCCGTGGTTTTTGTTAGAATGTGTGAAACTTAACTGTAATGACATTGAGAAAGAAAAAACATAAAAAGAAATATCACATGACTACAAAAGACACGTGGTATTCTATAAATACTCTCTTCATTGTTAAAATGTGCTAGAAGGGGGGGAAAGGAGATTTTTTTTTTATTAGTCGACCAAGCAACAACAGTGCATGTTTTGAGTAAACCTCTACATTTTCTCACCGGAAAGTTAAAAGTAACTGCGAAAAATCGCAATAAGTGTGCTTTAGTGATTATAATGTCTTCTTTAATAATCTTGTGCGGTTTCTCCTATATACTGATTTTTTTTACCGAGGATTTATGTGTGTACGTTGTCGCTTGTTACATAATTACTCTTGCTTAAAAATGATTTTATAATAGGCAGTTCATTCTGATATTCTTATTTCGAAATTACATTTTCTCCATCTTATCTATGAAATAAAAATGAAATTAAGAATGATATTATAAGAATATAAAACGATTAAAACATGCGTGGAATTTTATTCGCATACATAGCTAAATTAAAATATTTAAAGTACCAAATATTAAAAAATAGTTTATTAGCAATACCGAATTGTAATTAAAAATGTTGTTATTTCTTAAATTCTGTGTTATTGGTCATAGGTTACTGCAAAACTGTAAGAAGTACATATTAAATTTATTTTATTATCATTTATTCGAATTTTCGACATATGAGATGCCTTCAATAAATTTCCAGACTTTTTGGGGGGCAATCATTTAAACTTGTCGTAGACTCTTGAAAATTCAGCATGTTATTGCTATACGTCTTATGAGATGGCTGACCAATTTTATGATTCCAGGTTCAAATGAACAACTAAATCAAGAATTGGAATACACCCTACTAAAGCCTGATTGTCACAGCTGGTGAATTTCAAAAATGTAATCTGGACGTGAGGATACTTTAGAAGAACGATATGCAATAAAAAAAAATCTTGCTTTAAACTCGAAAAAAATGCCACAGAAACGTATGGAATGCATCAGACTGCTTTTGGACCATAAGAAGCGTGGAAGAAGTAAGGAAGACAGGACACAAGATTTGATTGGCCAAATAAAGAATTTCATGCAAAAGGGTCGTGATGTGTCTATAGAGACAATAAATGCACAGTTTTATTTCTGTGTGGGAACTGTACACACAATTATTTGCAAAGAACTGAAGTTTGTTTACTCTAAGGCGGAGGTGAAGGCGAATCGCCGGGTAAGCAGTTCCGCCTTCTCAGTAGCCGTGCATGCAACCTTCTAGTTGTTGGTTAGTGGAGGAATTACTGATTGGCCTTTATTCACTACACTATTATAAATTTTTCACGAGTTCTTATCTTCATGCGTTCTCTGGTTATGTCAGCATATCTTGTTTTAGTTCTGGCTATTTCTCGATTTTTTTTTGGCCTATTGTATTTAACTTATGACATACAAACCAACGGAGTGCCTGCTGTCTTTGCGCAATGGCGCCTGCAAAATCTGTAGTGAATCATGGCAGTGAGTGCGGCTTGCTAAAATACATTCAGTTCTCTCGTTGGCACACTGTTCGGTAGGAAGAGAGAATATATTGGTCCATTGAGCATCTCTTATATGTTCTCATCCTCACCTTGGGGTTGGGATTTAAGTGTGATGTCCATTGAAATCACTAGGTGGTCTGCATTTCCAAGTGGGCTGTGGTCTTTAGTTACACAATACTTAGGAACTGTGGTAAGGAATAGGTCTAGAAATGAAGCTTCCTCGTGACCACGATCTTGGAGGCGGGTTCGGAACATGACTGTCTATGTGAGGGAATGGGCTATAGAAAAGCTATAAGTAGAGCGCCCAGCTGCATCTGATCAACCTGAGAAACCAAGCCAATATTTATGGTTGGCATTAAAATCACCTAATATGTATTTGGGCATTACTATCTAAAGAGAGTGTTGCATCTATACTATCAGGGACATTATCGATTAGAGTACAGTTCTGACTTGAGGGAGAACGGTAGAGAAAATATAAGTTACTAACTCAGTGGTGAAAGGCTAGTCGAAAACATAAAGGCCTGGTCATCCGATTCCAGGCGTTGCTCTCTATTTAAGAGGAGGGTGCTTCGAATATAGACTCCAAGCCCATATATCCATCCGAGTCCTTACAACAGAGAGAGAGAGAGAGAGAGAGAGAGAGAGAGAGAGAGAGAGAAAGAAAGAGAAAGAGAGAGAGAGAGAGAGAGAGGGAGGGTATCCTGTTATGTTAAAGTAGTTAGAGGAGCATAGGTTTGTTTCACTTAATGCTAAGATATCCGGGGAGTTTACTAAGAGGTAAGGCTCTACACCATCTATGTTACTTCTAGACTCACAGATATTTATGAATGCGAACCTCAAGGGAGGAGTGGAATTAGTTTTGTTTGGGTTGTTATCTGGTTTGATCGTGTTGGGGTTGTTATTTCATTACGTTTTTGTTTAATTTAAGGTTGGGGGAGAGTGTTGGGCAACGTGGGCCAGTTTTGATGCCAAGTATAGTATACATACATAATAGGTCTATTAGCCGAGTCCTGCTTATGAAGTATATATATATATATATATATATATATATATATATATATATATATATATATATATGGGGAAATATGTTTATTCAATTATATTTCATCTTTTATTCATACCAGTCCTTTAATTTATGAAGTTTGATGAAACTACAGATCCTATAAAAATAAATGACAAAAGTCTATGTTCCAAATTTCAAGATGTTAACTATCTTATCGCTTATTTCCTTAAGTACATTGAAAGGCACACTTCTTGACAGCATCTGTTTCGTAGTGCAGAATAATTAATGTCATTACTATGTAAATTTTAAAATTTAATCTGCCCTTCACGCATCAGGAGAAAAATTCATCTACCTTAATATCCATATCAATCTATCTATCTATCTATCTATCTATCTATCTATCTATATATATATATATATATATATATATATATAGATAGATAGATAGATAGATAGATAGATAGATATAGATATAGATATAGATATATGCATATAAGTCAGTGCAAATAATGAATCAATAGTTAATCAATAGCGCCAAAAAGTGTTGATGGTGCTACACAAGACTTCACCACTTTAACCAAACCATTTGTGTGAGTTTCTGACAACTTAACTAACCATGGTTTCTTTGTTTTGTTTGTGAATAACCTCACTATGTCCTTGAAACAGTCGATGGAGTGGAGGCAACGGAGACAAGTAAAGAGTATTACTGGAAGTCTTTAGCTAGATCTCTTCGCAGTGGCAAACTGACGATAGATGGCCGCTCTAGCACAAACCTATGAGCAAATGTGCAGTTAGTGCCCTCTTTTAGTGATAAAGCATCTCTTTTTTAGCAGTGCTTTCCTCCTGCCATCGAGGGGACCATAAAACTTGGAAGCCCACTGCAGCTATCTGTTTATCCGATTCGGCAGTCCGAAAAACAAAATACGACAATATAATCGTAAAAGCAAATTTTCTTTTGGATCCTGGAACGTCCGTACGCTCCAGGATTAGTATTATCAGAGCGTAAAACAGCTCTTGTGTCTCTTGAGTTACAATAATGCGATATTGACGTAGCTGTGTGCTGTGAAACTCGCTTGACCAGTAATTTTCAACTTAGAGAGGAAAGGGTGTGTACGACGTTTTTGGGGTCAGGGAAGAATGAAAACGAATCTCGTCAATCCGGCGTTAATTTTGCCATTAAGTCGAGCCTTTTCAAATCATTATCTTCCTTACCCAAAGGTATTTCTGATCGGATCATTGAACTTACTCTGGAGTTGAAGAACAACATCAAACTAACAATTATCAGTTGCAATGCCCCCCCTCCCCAAAAAAAAAACAAACATTGGCTAGCTCGGAGCAAGAGAAAGAGAAATTTTATGATTTCCTTCGTGGTGTCATTACAAAAGTTCGCCACAAGGATAAACTTAGTCATGATGATGATTTCAATGCTCGTGTTGATATTGATAATCAATCTTGGGATGGTGTTCTTGGTAATCATGGTGGGGTCATGGTAAATGCGAATGGTGTACGACTTCTCACTATTTGTAAGTTTGATTTTTGTGCTACCAATACCTTGTTCCAACAGCCCAACTGCAAGACCACGTGGATGTGCCCTCGCTCTAGCGACTTGCATCTGATAGACTTTGTTACAACAAAACGAAGGGACATCAATGACTTCAACATCACACGGTCTTTTCACATATCTTGTTACCTCTCGGAGTTGAAGCTCTTGAAATACTAGATTGAAAACATCAGGACTGGTTCGTCGAAAACAATGCAGAGATCCAAAAGCTAATCAATCAAATGCACTTTTCGCAGACAGTTTGGATACACGACAAGAACTCATATGTTAAGCAGATGTCTTACAAGAAATGCAAAGGTGAGGTTCAACGGGCTCTCAGAGTCATGAAGGAATGCTGATAGTATGTGAAAGCCATCAAACTTCAAGAAGCTTCGGACAGTAAAAACACCAAGGTTTTCTATGACGTGTTTAAGGAAATATTAGGTCTTAAAAAAGTGTCGCTTATCCTTTAAGCACCACTAACAGGGAAGCTCTTATCTAACGGAAATTTTATCGTTACGTTCAACGAATTTTATCCCGTTGCACGAGACTAAAAGTTTTAAAAGAAATTTAATAAAAAATAGAGACCAAGGTAAACTGGTATAAAATTTTATCAAAAAGAAAAATAGAAGAGGAAAGAATGATAGAAAAGGAAATGTATAGTTCGACTGGACTGCCAAATCAGTCCCTCTGGCGGTTCTTAAACTCTAGTTTAAATAGTAATCGTAAAACATTATAAACTAATTAAATGAACCAAATGAATTTAGATAATGATAGCAAATATTGTGAAAAGTAATAATCAAGTTTATATTTTAAATATGAACGGTGAAGGTAAATATGATAATATTTCTCATATAATGTAGTATTTAATTTATAAGTGATAAATAAAAGCTATAATTAGATGTTAATGAAAAATTAAATATTAAATTAAAAGAGGGAATAGTAGTTAATTCGAAATTTTATAACTTCTGGATTGATTGCACATGTTAAAAATGAGTTTGCTAATAGTATTAGTTTATGGATTGTAATGACAATTTTTTAAATAATTATAATGCAATAAAATAAAAGTATTTAAAAATATAATAAATATAATAATATATAATAAATATAATAAATAATTATAATGCAATAAAAGTATTTGTAGAATTAAAATCTTAAACATTGATTTAAAAATCCGCTGTATATGTTGAAGTAAGTGATTGCTGTACGATTGATGTGTTGACTCAAATATATAAACCAAATGTATGAATTGTGTTAATTGTTAGAATGGATGTAAAACGCTAGTTATAATAAAGTATATCTATAAAATATATTGAGCATTAATTAGGGTAAAGCAAATTTTTAAATATATATATATATATATATATATATATATATGTGTGTGTGTGTGTGTGTGTGTGTGTGTGTGCGTGTGTGTGGGGGGTAATAACTAAACGTTTATAATTTTATTTCGGAATTATAGATTAAAATTTTAAAAAGGAAGAAAAAGAGTAGGAGGAAAAGGGAAAGTAAGAAGGGGTAGATAGAAAGAAAACTATCGAATGAACATATGAAACTGTGTCGTAAGATGAAAATGTAAACATTATTCTAATTACAGTACTTAAACATATTAAATATGTGTTTAAATTAATTTTAAATATAGAAAAGGTAAGGGGGGAAGTTAAATATATAATATTATGTAAAAATATAATTAATAATCCTTAAATAATTAAAAGTAAAATAAATATTAAATTTCATTTAAATATTCAATTAGTTAAAAGAACACACCATTATATGATTAGGGTGCTTTAAAATCTAATTATAAGAGGAATTAAAATTTATTCAATGTTAAACAAAAATTATACTTAACTACTCAACTAGTTCGAAAAATGTTTATTAATACTTGATTGAAAAATACGTAAAATGCGAATTTTAAACTATTACTTTAAAAAATATAATAACATTTATAATAATAATAATAATAATAATAATAATAATAATAATAATAATAATAATAATAATAATAATAATAATAATAATAATAATAATAATAATAAATTAGAGATAAAATAAATGTAAGTGTAGAAAATAAATATTTTGTAATTCGATATTAAGGAGAAATGAATTATAATATGTTTAATAACAAATAGAAATTCGAATTAACCATTCATCTGATAATTATAATTTAATTTAGACTTTCGATAAATAAAACTCATAAATATATTTACATTGTATATGGAAATGGTTTTAATGCTAACATTTTATAATCAACGTGTAAGTTAATTAATTTATAGTATACACTGAATTAATTAATGAATAATATAAAATGAATGACATTGGAACTGTATAAATATTATTTATTAGGAAAATAGAAAGTGGAAGCAATAAGGTAAGATAAAAGAAAGAATGATAAACCGGATATGATACATTTGAGTTTTTGTTTAAAGGGCAATAACTCTGTTAAACTTAAAATTAAAAATTAAATTATTAATATTTTTCGCTCAAGGTAAACAATTATGTTAACGGATTATATAGCGAATTTATGTATTTCAACAAAAAAATATAGTGTTAGAATTAAGAAAAACAAAGAATTATAATTTATGTAACAATAAATTTAATTGTAACAGTAATAAGATCTTAATTATGTATAAATTAAAATTCAGATTAGTAAATAAATTGATCCAGGAAATTGAAAACGATTTCTTTTTTTTAAGTTTCGTATATGTAAACATGTGTACTAAATTAAAATCATTGATGTTATTGAGGTAAATATGGATATATCAGTTATATATAATATAGTTACTAAATAATAAATAGAACATTTCTGACAGAATATTCCTAAATTAATTGAATTTGTTAATACGAATATGTGGGTTTTAATGATTTTATTTCTAAATTCCAAATGTAAGCAAACTATAAGAGATTTGCAGCTCCTCTTCCAATTTTCAGATTTTTTAAATCATGTCCAAACGCATTTTATTTCGTTTTGGTATGTTGCTTGTTGTTATTTCTTCTGATGAGTTAAGGACAAAATAGATTCCCTGGTTGATATATAAATTAAGTGATTGATTTTTTCCTACGAATATATCTATATACCAGACCTACTATTCCTAAGCGAAATTGGCATTGGACCGACTATTTCCCTAGATAAATTCGTAATTAAATGATACTCTAATTTAACCTCTAAATCCGACCCCCCAAGATCGCCATGGGCATGGAGTATGTGCTTACATTAAAGACGACTTTCCATGTGGTAGGGACATATCTAGAGAAGATTCTAACACCCTACATGTGCTTCCGGGTTGCACTTGCTCACACTACTGCGTTTATATTTCTACTCTATCGCGCCTACAACAGTGGAGTTACTATCTTTAATAGTATATCTGAGAAAATCGACCATGTCCTGTCTGCGCACCCCTTAGCTAGCATTCACGTCTGTGGGGCCTTCGATGTTCACAATGTGGAATGGTTAACCCACTCAAACGAGGGGAGGTTCTGCTACGATTTCTCCATTGCTTATGACTTTACTCAGATTGTTCAAGAACCCACCCGTGTTCCTGACACTGACGGTCAGCATGCAAGTCTCTTAGACGTCTTTATCACAACTTGCCCTGAGCTATGTTCATCTTCCGTTCAGTGTCCGCTGGGATCTTCCAACTACTCTTTTGTATCAGTTAAGATAAAAAACGAAATGTAATAGGTCCTCAGACACACCTCTCCATAATACAGTATATCGATACACTATGGCTGACTGGGATAGCTTCCGTACATTTATATCAATTTAACCCCTGCGTGCCATGTTTAAAAAGGATGTGTCCTCTATAGTATCAGACCTGACGGAATGGGTAATTTTAGGTATAGACAGTTTCATACCCCCGAAAAAGTTCCAGCAAAAACCTAACAGCCAGCCGTGGTTTTCCCCAGAATGTGCTGCTGCCATTCTACACAGAAATCATTTTTTCCATTGCTTCCAACGTAATAGATGTACTGAGACTAAAGCCGCTTTCAGGACTGTCAGCAACCACTATAAAAAAAGTAACAAAGAAGGCGAGAGTTGTATGCTCAATCTGTCAAGACAAAGGTAGCTGAGCAGCGGCTTGGTTCCCATCAGTTTTGGCAAATAGCAAACATAATCCTGAAAAGAAGTGTGTGCTCTATCCCAACTATCAACTGGGGTAAACTTGTGAGCATCAAAGCCAAACTCTTTGCCAAGAACTTTGCAGCTAATTCTACCCTTTACGACCAAAGCCGTCAACCCCAGTATTTCCTTGTGTATCTGAAAACACGCTATGTGACATACAAACATATGTACGTGATGTTGCCAAGTTAATCAAAAACCTTGATTCCAGTAAAGTAACTGGCCCTTAGGCATTCCAATCGTAGTGTTCGAAAGGCCTAGCGCCCATACTTACAAAGTTATTTAAGCGTTGTCTTAAGAAGAAATGCTTCCTAACACCTTAGACAGTCTCATCAGTATGTCCTGTATTTAAGAATTCAGGTGATCACTCATCTCCCTATAAGTACAGACCAATAAGTCTCATGTGTGTCATGAGTAAGCTGCTGGAATCTGTGCTTAATAGAGAAGTAGTCAACCATCTCAGCAAAATTAACCTTCTTAGTGACATGAAATATGGTTTCCGTTGTGATAGATCTACAGCAGACGAGCTTACAGTTATATCTCATAGGATTGGTGAATCTCTCGATGGAGGCTTCCTCTCTAGAGCAATTGCTCTTGACATATCAAAGGCCTTTGATAAAGTATGGCATAAATGTCTACTTCACAAGATCTCCAGCTATGGTACAGCTGTAAACGGTCAAGTTCTCTCTGACTCTCTCTCCTCAGATCTTGAGCACGTGGTACAATGGGGAAAAAGTGTCTGGTTACTTTTAATGCATCTGAAACCAAGCTTTTATCTTTACATCATCAACGCTCTTAAGCCCAGCTGTCATCAATTGAAATGAATGACCATCGTTTTGGTGAGCCTTCATGTTTTAACAAGCTTCTGGGCTTCTTGATCTTTACTCCCGATCTGAAACGGAACACGTATGTCAAATCCATTGCTAAGCTCGCTGGAAAACTTGTGGGATCCTTCTACCGCTCCAGTACACATCTCACTCCTGATGTAATTCTCTATCTATATAAAAGCTGGGTTCGGCAAACGATGGAGTACTGTTGCCACATGTGGGCAGGAGCTGCTAGACGCATATTATCCTGTCTTGACAAAGTTCAAAATAGATTTCGTAGCTCAGTGGGGGATGCCCTTTTCTCTTCCATGCAACCTCTTCCCCACAAAAGAGGCGATGCGAGCTTTATCGTTATTTTTATGGAAAGTGCCCATCTGAACTTCAATCTATGGTCCCCCACCTCGCCAGACTTTCACGAAACACACTCGTCTAGCCAAAACCACTATCAACAATTTCCCACACTCTTTATCTGTGCCTAAACCTAAATGTAGATTCCATGAACAAGGCTTCTTTCTTAGAACTGCACGCCTGTGGTATTCAGTTTGCTTGCTTTCCAGCTGACTACAATCTGATTGTCTTCAAGTTCAACGTAAACAAGTTCTTGATGAACCGTCCCCCTAAGTAATCCAATTTACAAAATTCCCACTACTTATGTTTACTACGCTATAATCACAATGCAATGACTAATGTATACCCATTAACCCTAATCTTCGAGTGACCTCCGGGCCTGTATAAGTGGTGACTCCTGTATATATATATATATATATATATATATATATATATATATATATATATATATATATATATACAGGGTGACCCGCAAAAAACAAAAGCTAAATGGAGGCCATCTAGAACATATGCTGTAGAACGGAGAAAAAAATGGCCAAAAACCCTAAAAAATCCTAGTGTTTTGATGTGATGTTTTGAATATAATAAACTAGTTATGACCAAAGTTTCATTTCATTCGAACAAAACACTAAGAAACGGGGCCTAATTAAAGTTGGGCCCGTTTTTTTGGGTCACACTATATATATATATATATATATATATATATATATATATATATATATATATATATACATATATATATATTTCTACAGTACACATACGCATATCTTTATATATTTATTTCCACAGTACACATACGCGAACAGTGTCTAGTAGGAGTATAAAAATATATTCATGGCAAGTAAGCTATATAGAAACAGTCATGTTTCATTTCTGAATAAAATTATATGGTTAAATGCTTTCTAGCCATGTGTGTGTAAGTTTGTGTGTGTGTGTGTGTGTGTGTGTGTGTGTGTGTGTGTGTGTGTGTGTGTGTGTGTGACACAGTTTAGAAAGCATTCAACCTGATGTTTTTCTTCATACAAATTTGTAAATGTGTCAAAGGTTTTGTTTTGGAAAAAATGTTTAGTTGAATAAAATTTCGGACTTTTACAATTTAGCGAAATGTTTGTTTATATGTTTTGTTGTTCCGTCTGAACAATCATAGAGCATCGCATTTAAAAGTTGGTATGCATAAAGAATTACAAATGTACACAAACGCCAACATTTTCACACACCTATACACATAATTTTATTTTTACATTTTACATATATATATTTATAAGTATTTATATATATATATATATATATATATATATATATATATATGTGTGTGTGTGTGTGTGTGTATATATGCATATATGCATATATACATACATACATACATACATATATATGTATATATATATACATATAAATCGCGCATCATCTAAAATAAGAATTTATAAATACAATTCCCATAAATATTTCAAAAGGTAGCGTGCACGTGTTGCTTAAGTATTTCATATGAATAAAACAACAGAATGTCTTCGAAGATAGTTTACTATAACTTTTTCACAATAGGTGTTACGTTGGTTTCTAGCAACTCTTACTCAAGTAGAACAAATTTTGTTAAATATGAAAGTCTAAACGGTTGCAACGGTCAAGGTCATTTTAAAGAGATCAAATATGAGTACAGAAGCTGTATTTTCATTTGGGCTTGTAGACGGTAGGTGTTGCTAGATAACATATCCCACTCAGGTAGGATGTGATACATGGTCGGTTTAATGCGGGAAACCACATGTTTTCGTAAGTTGAGTAATTATTTGCCTCCACCAATTTGGAGCCTCGGTCGAGACGAAATCAAATATATACACAGTTATTAAACTTTGAATCGGCAAATGTAGTTGTTGTGGCTAAAAACGGACAAAATAAGCCAATTCTGATCTACTAACGATTTAAACATTAAAGACATTTAAAATTACATAGAATAATGCGAGCATAAAAAATAATATAGCTAAGATTAAACTCTGTAATCATGGGAATTGTCTGTATTTTTGAGATGAAGTGTTTTCATTGATTGAGATTGTCGGACTGACTTCCTCATCTTAGTTGTTATCGTCACAACGTTTCGGCCGTTTTGCCCTCCGGCCTTCATCAGGCGTTTTGTATCGAACTGGGGAACCGTTTGTTAGGAGTCTCGAACCCAACCCTTTATTATTATTACGGGAGTACCATGTTCGGACTCCAGCTAGGCTCTGGGACATAGTTGCTGATTCTCTGTTTTGAATGTTACTTTTTCACTGCCTTCGTTCAGGATTGAACTCAGCACCTTCGGGTAACTGTAAACTTTGATACACCGTCTAGGACCATTCGGCTATATGTCACTAGGACAATTCTTAGTTGGTTTTTGTTAATGCTAAACCTATGTTGTTATTCAAGGTTTTCTCTCTCTATCAGAGGTGTCCAAATTGCATTCAGCTCTATGCTTGGTTTTCTCAGTAGGTTGTTATGTCCGAGCATGTGAGCTGTTTCTTTAAAAATAATAAACAGAGAGAGCCACTGGAAAGTGAGAAAACTTAAAGAAACAGCTCACATGCTCGAACATAACAACCTACTGAGCAAATGTCCATTCCTAGCCGGTTCCAAACGTTATACACACTTAGCTCTATCATGCTATTTTGCTAGTAAGTGTTTCGCTTTATTGTTGCATTTTTAAATTGCAAATGAAAATACAAATAGAGTAATTTTTCCTATTTTTTTTTTTTGTATTATTTGGATTGTTTGGACTATTATTCTCATCTTGGTCATTTTTTCCTCAACGTTTTGGCCGATGTAACCTCCGGCTGTCTTCAGGTGTATTCATACTGAATATTATTGGTTATTGGTGAAACATGTTTTTTTTTTCTTTTTTGCCTTCGTAATGCACATAGCCGTTAGAAATTCAAAACGCAAATTTTGAAATAAACCTGGACCCATTCCATTTTTTTTTATTGGATGTTTGTATATTTTTGAGATGAGAATTGATAATTATTTTTTGCATTTGGATTGTTTGGATTATTGTTCTCATCTTAGTTGTTTTTGTCCACAACGTTGTGGAAAAAAACAACTAAGATGAGAATAATAGTCCAAACAATCCAAACACAAAAAATTATTATCAATCCTCATCTCAAAAAGATATAAACATCATAAATAAGTTTGTACAAACATTATCAAAAATCTTATTTAATATTGTATGTATCTATCTATATGAATAATCAAGAAATATTTTATTATTTTTAGTTGGAATTCATTATTGAGATGAGTATTATTTATGAATTTATTTATGACAGACTATTATCCTCATCTTTTCTTAGATGTTGTTTCGCAACGTTTCGGCCAACTAATCCTCTGGCCTTCGTCAGTTACCACCTGACCAAGGCCAGAGGAATAGTTGGCCGAAACGTCGTGAAACATCTAAGAAAAGATGAGGATAATAGTCCGCAATAAATAAATTAATAGGAAATATTTTGTTTCGTGGTCACAACGAAGTTAGGACTGGAAGGTCTATTATATTAAATTCATGTTTCAAGTATCGGAAGTTGAAAACTTTACGAAGCGATAGGGAGTCAGCAAAGTTAACTATTATAAGCGAATATGTTAAAAAAAATTATTTGTTAAAAATTTTCGTTTTATTATATGAAATTTCATTGTTTTTGTTTTACTTAGAAAAACATACTAACGATCCATTTTTGTTGACAAAGGATAAGCTGTCATTTTCGAGCATACAACCGGAAATACAGTGTTCTTGAAAGAGTGAAAGAATATATATATATATATATAGATAGATAGATAGATAGAGAGAGAGAGAGAGAGAGAGAGAGAGAGAGAGAGAGAGCAAGTGTGAAAGAGAAACATAGACAGGGAGAGTGTGAGGGAGAGAGAGAGAGTGAGAGAGAGAGAGATGAAAAGAAAACTATGAATGCCGATTTTGTTGTCTTAGTCATTCATATAAAAAATACTTTGATTTGTTGGTCTTGTGTTGATAAAAACAAAAGAACAGGAAAAACTCAAGCGTATTAATTTCATACAATAACATATGTTTACAACTATGAGATGAATGAAACCATTTATAAAACGGTAAAAGATTTTTAAAAAATATGTCTTTTCCTGTTATTCTGTTGTTTTCATTGTTTATAGTTTCAGGGTATATTATTCATTGTTTCGATTTTATGCACACACACACACACACACACACACACACACACACACACACACACACACACACACACACACACACACACACACACACACACACACACACACACACACACACACACTGTGTTTGACTGTAGAAATAATTACATATATATATATATATATATATATATAGATATATAGATAGTAAATTATGAAAATATATTCATGGCAACTTGCCTACACAGAGGCATCTGTGTTTCATCTCGCAGGTGTATGGATACTTTTTATATATCCACGTACTTCTTAGTCTAGCTAACTAATCGATCCAATCGGGCGTCATTTCTCTTCAACTGACTAATGTTTTAATTGGCCAATGTCTGAACTTCTCTCAAAGGCCCGATTGATCTTGAGTTGGAAGCCTGTTTAGTTTCAGAACAGTTTCCGATGGTTAGTTGTTCTATAAAAGACCTGGAGATGACGAGTTCTCAATGGACAGTTGTTCTGTCCAGGTTCCGGACTTTATAATTTTGTAGCCAAAGAGCAAAAGATTCTTCTCGTGTTGACACAAAAAAACATATGCAAGGTTGCTAAAAAAGGGTTTAATTTTTATGGAAAAATTCTGGTTTCTGATTGGTTCGTAGCAGAACGTGAATTAATTTGATCCGTCAGTTCCTAGCAGCAGCATTTATAAATAGAATCTCCCAAATGTGGGAGACCATACTCCATTGTGACTCCAAAATATTGCAACACTTGACAATTTTTTTGTTTTGCGTGTATCGCATCATTTTTGTGAGTGTGTCGAGTTAATATTTTACCTTATTTTAGTACGTGCATAACTGGAACAGTTTACTTTCTATATATTTTGTTATTCATTGCTTTTTTTTATCTTGAGGTAAATTTAATTCATTGTATTGAATATGCTACGTATGTGACTATCATAAAGTAAAGTTTATTGTCTACTTACACTTGATTGCTATTTCAATTCCACAATTTAATAAGTTTAGGGGATCTTTAAAATTTAAATTTCCAAGCTTCTCGCTCAAACGTAATATACACGGGTTGTCTAAATATCTACATGTACTCGTCCATCGTATTATTTTCCATTCAATTATTGCCGAATGTCCGTTTTCTTTGAATTCCCAGTAATTGTTCACTAGTGATGTTTTGAATCGCCGTTATTTTTCGCTCCTGAATATATTTTCATGTGTTTATGGTTGTTATACCTAAATTTGAAATCTAAAGAAATTATACATACATAGTATTTTGTTATTTGTGTATTTTCTGGCAAATATTTTGGCTTGGTATACAATGTCTTCGTTTAAGTAGTTATTTGTACTGAACAAATGCGTGCATTTTACAGTTCCAGTTTTCTTTTTATTAGTAGCTTCGTTATTTCTGTAGTTACAATTAGAATTTAAGCTATTATCTATTTCTAGCATTATACTAGCTGGCCGCCCGGCGTTGCCCGGTCGTACAATACGCTTAAACATAATATTTTAATTTATGCAGATTGCATATGTATTATTATAGAATCAATCCTCTATTGATGATTATATATTACAAGGAATGATTTGTCCGGTGGACTAATACGCAAAATAAGTGTATAAATAAATAAATAAATAAATAAATAAAAATAATAATGAAATGTCATTCATCAAATAACGTTTGTGTTTGCTTACAATATTACGTCAGCCGATATTTGGGCTTGATGATGAAAGCTCTGTTTCTGATTAATGTTTACTTTTAAAATATGCGAACGAAGAAATGATTTGCGGCGATTTTAAATGGTAACCTTTTTACAATAAATTGAACTCATTAATAATAAAATTAAAATAAAATGGTGAGTACGCGAAGGCTTGAACAAGGGAGCATTTGATCTGTAGTCGAATGCTCTACCACTGAGTTATATCTCTAGATGGCAATAAATCTAGGGGTTTTTTTAAGAAGAAATGATCTGCTGAGATCTTATTATTTCTGTTGGCCTGTGTAATATAAAACATTCCTCTGTAAAAATTCTTCTTTTTTATCTATAAGAAAGACTATCTTTAAGAAAGGATTTTTCCGATTCTCAATACTTATCAGATGAATTTCTGTACAAAACATATCTAAGAACACTGCCAGACATAAAATTACTTTGTGTGAAATTTGCAAAAATACGCTCAGCCGTTTCGGAACCTATGAGAAAGTAATTCACACACATAAAATTCATTTTATACAATAGTAGAGACAGAGATTATTGTTCTTCTTACTGTTAATTTTATTGTTTCTATAGTGATAACTTTTTGGGGTATTTTGTGTTTATCTTTTTCTACCCACGTTTTGTATTTTGTTCCTATTTACAATGCCTCCCCACGGGACAGAGTTAAACACCAGGGTCATTTTTTAACGTGGAGAAAAGGAACAAAAATAAAAATTGTCTCAGCCGTGAAGGATTTCTGCTCCTCTGACAGAGAACAAGAAATTGAAGTGGAGCATCTGAAGAACAGATACTACACTGTGATCTTGTCCCGAATTATCATTTCAGATTTCACAGCAACTGCATGACAGTTTTAAGTAATTTTATTGAATATTTTGTGCAAGATGTTATTTATAGAAAAGTGTTTTTGAATGAGATTTAGAAATTCCTTATCAAGTGAAGTTTTTACTTTATGGTTATAGGAAAGTATAAGCTAAATGATATTTCTGGCTTTTATTTTTATTTCTATTATAATGATTGGGATCCTGTTGTGTATAATTAATATTGATATTATTATATCCACTATGTTTTTTTAGCTTTGCGTTGTAAATGATGCCTGATTTTATAAATGCATTTTCTTGCTAGAGTTATTGCTAAGTTTACCTTCGATAAAAATAGAAATATGATTTACTAGCAGGTCGCCCGGCATTGTCCAGTCATAAAATTCGCATAAATATTATATTTTAATTAATACAGAAACTGAGACATGTGCATGCGAGTATTATGTTTTTTATAAATAGATCACTTCTTGTAAGTAAAATAAAATACTCGAGCTGAGATCGAAACCAAAACGTAAAGACAGTGAGTCCCACGTACCAATTTTCCAATTTTTACTCCTTAGCAGCCCTTTTTTCGCATAAAACCTGACTAAAAAGTTTTGCACATCTCTGAATACTCTATATACACAATTTCAAGTTTTTAAATCAAACATTCGTTGAGTATATAGGTTAAGAAGTGTCCTTACACATACGCACACATTCTCACTTTTATAAATATATAGAAAGATTATTGGGTTGAATGATTGGACTTTGGGTGTATGTATATTGGATTAGTATCATCATTTAGCTATGTTTCGTATATATTTTCTATTGAAGTTGAAGTTGGCATCTAAAAGGCGAATTGTTTTTATGTTGGACAATTGGTTTTCTTTTAAGCTTAATGTTTTAATTTTCATATATATAATTTTATTGAAGTTTTCTCCCTTGGCTTATTTAAAATCTTTTATAGCCAATCACTAATCTATATATAGACTGATATCTATATTATCAAATGCATTTATGAGGGTATTATTATTATTATTATTATTATTATTTCATATGTCTATATTATTATTATATTATTATATTATTAATATTTCTTATGTCTATATTAAATTTTATAAAGAGATACAGTTTTTTATCTATTGATTTTCAGTATTTACTTTAACAGTACTTAATACGTGAGTAGAGCTATGTAGTACCTATTTACTATGCCTCTCCACGGGACAGAGTTAGACACCAGGGTCGTTTTTAAGAGCTATGTAGTAAGTTATGAAAATCAGATATAAAAACAACACGAATTTTTAACACGAATTCTATGCACCTTAGCCTGACGATTCCTTACGAGGATGAAACGAGGAAGTTTTTTGTGCAGCTGAATTGCCATATATATATTTTAATAACTTATCGTTTATGTTTTATACTCTCTTCGTTTTAGCACTTGCGCCGGTGGAATTGTAAGATTTGGGCGGATCGCTACAATTCTCAAACACTTATGACGTCATACAGTTGGAATGGTGAGAATGTCATTCATGGGAAGGGCGCGTATTCGGAGCGCGGGAGTTCTCCAAGAAAATGAATGAAAGCTGCAGGCAAGCTGAATGCGAAAGATAGAGAATCAGCATAAAGAGTTGCGGTAAAACTATAAACACCTCTTCCCCAACCCTCGTCTAAACTTGTAACTGCTGATTTGCGAAACGACCGGAAGAGGAATCATCTGCTTGTCTGTGCTTTTGCAGTTGAAGGTGTAATTAAAATGACAATTCTTGTAGTTTGAAATTTTGCTACGCAGGCACAGAAAATTAAATGGATAAAATACGATAAACATTGAAGTTGAAAATGACGATGCATTATTTTAAAACTGTACTTGTCTCAGCTTTGTTCAACGATATGATCTTTGAGAACTCTACCAAACTCCCCCGACAATTTTGGGTCTAAACACTTGAACTTTTAGATATCGCTTCTTTGGACATGGATCTAACTTAATAACTTGATTTGAGCCCAAAACAATAAGTGTTAAGGGGTCATAATAGAGGTTAAATTTTAAAAAATTTACCGTTTTTTTTTTTTTTTTGCTCAACATACACCTCCAAACACCCGGGCAACGCCGGGCTGAAATGCTAGTACACACACACACACACACACACACATATATATATATATATATATATATATATATATATATATATATATAAGTGAAAATGTGTGTGAGTGCCTGTCTGTCTTTCTGTGCATACTTCCCTACCAAATAACTCAGGCAATTTTCGGTCTACAAACTCCAGATTTGACATAAGGGGTATTCAGATTTAGGAAAATATTTTAATCGGTTTTCGGCCAGAAATCTGGCTGTTAAGGGGTCAAAGTTCAACCATTTGACCTTTAAGAACTCTACCAAACTCCTCCGCCAATTTTGGGTCTAAATACTTTAAATTTCAGATGTAGGTTACTTGGACATGGATCTAACTTTATAATATGATTTGAGCCCCCAAAAAATAAATCTTAAGGGGTCAAAATTTGGGCCAAAGTTAAAAAAATTTGACCTTTTCGGTCTCTACCTAATTACTCGGCCAATTTCTGGTCTAACCATTTATAATTTTACATAAAGGGTATTCAGAAATAGGGCAAGAGTTTTAATCAGTTTGAGTTGAAAATTTGAGCTTCCAAGGAGTTAAAGTTCAAAAGATTTTACCTTTGCGCAAATAAAGTTTGGGTCTAAACATTTGAAATTTTATACAGCGCGTATTCAGACTTGCGGCAAGCATTTTAATATGTTTTGGCTGTCAAAAGGTCAAAGTTGAAATTTTGGGTTTAAACACTTGAAATTTTAAATGTTGGTAACTTGGACAGTGATCAAACTATTTATTTTGATTTGAAACCAAAACAATAAATGCTAAGAGGTCAAAATTGGGGTCAAATTACGAAATTACTCAGACAATTTTTAGTCTAAACATTTAAAATTTTACATAAAAGTATATTCATACATAGGGAAAGTTATGAGCAGTACAAAAGGGCCCGAGCAAAGCCGGTCAGAAATGCAAGTAGTAAATAAGGTTGGTTTTGAAAGTAATAGTAAATTAATAGTAAATAATTTTGGGTTTGAGATTAATAGTAAATTAAGAATAAATAAGTTTAGAGTTTAGAGTAATAGTAAATAAGTAGCAAATAATTTTGGGGTTAAGATTAATAGCGAATTCTTAGTAAATAAGTTTAGATTTGAGAACAATAGTAAATTAATAGCAAAGAATTTTGGGTTTAAGATTAATAGTGAATTAATAGTAAATAAGTTTGGATTTGAGAATAATAGTAAATTAATAGCAAAAAATGTTGGGTTTGAGATTAATAGTGAATTAATAGGAAATAAATGGGAGTTAAAAATAGTAAATTAATAGAAACTAATTTTGGGTTTGAGATTAATAGTTAATTAATAGTAAATAAGTTTGAAGTTGAGACAATAGTAAATTAATAGCAAATATTTTGGGTTTGAGATTAATAGTAAATTATTATATCTATCTATCTATCTATCTATCTATAAAAGTGAAAATGTCTGTGTGTGTGTCTGTTTGTTTGTGTGTGTACACTTCCTTACCAAATAACTCTGTGAGTTTTCGGTCTACAGACTCGAGATTTGACATAAGGAGTATTCAGATTTAGGAAAATCTTTTTAATCGGTTTTCGGTCAGGAATTTAGCTGTTAAGAGGTCAAAGTTCAACGATTTGTTCTTTGATCTTTGAGAACTCTACCAAACTCCTCCGTCAATTTCGGGTCTAAACACTAAATATGTTAGATATAGGTTACTTAGGCATGAATCTAACTTTATAATTTGATTTGAGCCTAAAACAATAAATGTCAAGGGGTCAAAATTTTGGTGAAACTTAAAAAAAAATTGACTTCTGCGGCCTCTACCAAATTACTCTGTCATTTTTTCCTAAATATTTGAAATTTTACATAAAGTGTATTCAGACATAGGGCAAGCTTTTTAATCGTTTTTTTTTCTGACAATTTGGCTTCCAAGGGGTCAAAGTTCAAAAGATTTTACCTTTGCGGTCTCTAGCAAACTATTAAGCCAATTTTGGGTCTAAGCATTTGAAATTTTATACAAAGCGTATTCAAACATACAGCAAGATTTTTAATCAATTTTTGGGCGAAAATTTGGCTGGCAGGATGTCAAAGTTTACAGAGTTGACCTTTGCAGACGTTACTAAACTTCTCCGCCAATTTTGGGTTTAAACACTTGAAATTTTAGATGTAGGTTACTTGAACATAGGTCAAACAATTTAGTTTAATTTTAGCTCAAAACAATAAATGTTAAGTGGTCAAAATTGGGGTCAAATTAAAAAAAAAATTGAGGTCAGCGGTCTCTACCAACTTTTCTCTATGGTAGTTAAAGAAGACTATTATACAGAAAGGCATTACCGTACATATTCACACTTTTTAATATATACGTATGCACATAAAGTTATGAACAGGGCCCGGGCAAAGCCGGGCGGAACTGTTAGTATTACATAGAAAAATGCGAGCATGAAAAGTAATATGGTTAAGATTAAACTTCAAAAAAAAAGTAAAGCACTAGATGTTAAAACTGGAAAAGAAAAGGACAAGCTATTCTAGTAAAAAATACAATAAATTTATAACGTAAAATATTGCAGCATTAAGATTTTTAAAAAGTTTAAATCAACATTATATATATATATATCAATTTTTAATGCTGCAATATTTTAAATTATAAATCTAATATATTTTTACGAGAATATTTTGTCCTTTTCTTTTCCAGTTTTAACAACTAGTCCTTTACATTTCTAAGTTTAATCTTAATCATATTGTTTTTTACTTTTCATGCTCGCATTTTCTATGTAATCTATGATTTTTCTAGGCTTTGCTTTGTCAGTTATCCATAATAAAAATTGTTACCAACTTCTTAAATTGATTAAATAAAAAATTAAATAAAAGACGTAATTAAGTAAATAAACAGTCAGCAGTCAGTTTTGGTCGGCGAGCTAAGGTGAAAGGTCGGTTAGCGATTGAGCACAGTGACAGTGAATTATCAGCGATAGTACAGCTGAGCGACAGATCGGGACAGCGGTGAATTATTAGCGACATTAGTAGCTGAATTGACGTACATGTGGTGACAGGGCGAACAACGCGGTCGCGTAACGAATAAAAACAGTGCAAGAAGGGCAAACAGATTTGGTTACTATGGTAATCAACAGTCAATCAGAAAACGTCTCTCCGTTCCTTACATATTCTGAGAACTTTTGAACACAAGTAATTTTATTATAACTTTTGTTTTACTGAATAAAAAAAGTTTTTTAAAATATAGCAGATAAATTGACCTATGAACTGTTAAAATTGTTTAAAATTTGGTCGCAAAATGAGTGAGTGGTGAAGCTTTAAAGCAGTTCTAAATGAGTAAAACTAATCATTATAATTATTATTGTTAACACTGATAAATTATTATTATTAAAAATTATCATTATCAATTATCATAATATCACAGTAACCAACATGTTTATTCCCCGTTACCTTCTACTTTTGATTATCATAATCACAATTAGAGTAAATGATTATATCTAAGCATGGAGATAAATTAATTATATACATTTTGAGATTTTATTTATTACTATTATTATGATTATTATTATTTTTATTATTATTATTATAATTTTTTATTATTATTATCATCATTATCATTATTATTATTATTATTATTATTATTATTATTATTATTATTATTATTATTATTATTATTATTATTGCTATACGGCTTTCAAAGCTTCGCGTAGTAAATAAGTACAAAAATATTATGATAAATGGGAGTAAAGGTGGGGGAAGTTGACGGGGATGGTTTCCCTTTTTCATTTTTCCACTTTTCCTTCTTTTCTTTCTTTCTTCCTTCTTTTTTCTTTTCTTTTCTTCTTTTCTCCTTTGCGTATTTCCTTTTCTTCCTTATCTCTTAACCTCTTCACTAATGTGTGTAGGGATGATAGTGGTGGGGCGGGGATATACAGGAGGATAACATAAGTTGTACACTTTCTGATCACATTAAAATTCTAGTCAAATAGAAAGCATTTTTATAACTAAATAACCACGATTAAATCTAAAACCCCTTTTAGCATAGATATGTCAAATCCACATTCCCCTACTGTTCGATCCTATACACATTAGTATGTTTAAGATTTAAGGCAGCCATCACACACGCGTACGAATACTATTATTTCTCGTCTTCCATTACGTCTATCTCGATACTTAACCCCACATCCTTTCCCATTTATTCCTATATCTAAACACAGACTTAAATCCGCTCATCTATTGGGTCTTATTTACATATAACCGAATCGTATTTTTCCCAAGATTCGACGGAACCTCCTAATATTAACTCCTTGTGACGAGGAAAATCTGATATTTTCATTGCAAACTTTGCTTTCGTATAAGCAGCATCGATTGAAGAGGTTTCTAGTTACTAGTAACTAGCTGACCGAAACATGCTCATGACTGTGTAGCAATATATTACTGCTTATGTAAAAACAAGTAAAGTGTGTATATATATATATATATATATATATATATATATATATATATATATATATATATACACACTCATGAGGATTTTGCTTTTATTTGAGGGAAGAGAAGATTACAATATTTCTATATCTACCCAAGTGTCTATACCGTCTATTCTAATTAAATTTGCGAAGTGTTATTTAATCTAAACCTATTTGTAATTAGTCAGTGTCACTTACCTATGTGGTTTAGTTTTCTTAATTTTGGAGCTGTTATTTATTCTTGATCCATATTTCTTCAAATCTCTCCTAATAAGTGTTCCTGTATTTTCTTGACTATTCCTAGTGCTTTTACAATTACTGACATTACGGCAGTTCCAGTTATGTTCCATATTTCCCTGAATTTGATCTTAAGTGCAACCTATTTAATTACACCTTTTCTGTCTCCTTCGGATTTAACTTGTGTTTTCTTGAGACAGAAAAAAATAATATTAGGCAGATGCTTCTGTTTTTAATTATTATCATGTTCAGTCTTCTTGCTGTAACATTGTCCTGGAACCAATACGTTGTAGCCCCAGTGGCAAAGTAGACACAGTATAGGAAAGAATTTCAACTCGCTTTTTTTTCTACAACGACGTTTATTTCCTCATTCTCTCGACATATATAATAATAATAAAAAAAATAGTCATTTCGGCATATTTCTCTAGACATTTCATTATTGTATTTCTTCCGCTGTTTTCTAGACGGTTATGGCTGATTTGGCGTCCCCGACGAAACATTTTTCAACAGATATTATGTATTATAATATATAATATGTAATATTATAATATTATTTATTATTATTTTTAACTAACATTTTATATGAAAATAAGTGGAACGATGTGAACAATTCTTATTTTATTTCATAAATGTATATTTATTTCTTGTAATTGTTAACTTTCTTTTTATGTAAAACATTCTTAACAGTAAATAAATATATTATTTACAGAAAAGTATCATTCTGACGCCAAACTACTACTACTACTACTACTACTACTAATAATAATAATAATAATAATAAGCATGATAATACTACTAATGATTCGTCTGAGAATGTGATAAATTCCTTCAGTTAAAATATATATTGGAAGGTCTTTCGGCGGGGACGCCAAATCAGCTGTCACCGTCTAGAAAACAGCAGATGTAATTCAACAATCAAATGTCTCGAGAAATACACTGAAATGCCCCCAAAATGTGACCACTGGGTCACTCATTGATATCAGATTAGATTGTTTGAATCAGTACAAAGACAACTGGAATACTCGATGGAAAAGGAGATACATGAGAGGAAACCAAATCATACTTAATTCAAATAAATGGTTTTGCGAATCAGATCCTAGAATTAGAATGTGCTCAGAATTCCTTGTTTGGAACGAAAAGAATAAAGAAGCTTAGTATTATATGGAGAAAACCAGTTTCTTTGAGATTGGCACTCTGAAAAATACTAAAATGTTCATGAACAGATCCTGATAGACGCTCCTAAGACGACAGGCCATACCCCCTCATTTGAATTAGTAATGTCTTAGATAATGGTTCTCTACCACATTGCGAGAAAGGACGATCTCTCAAGAAACTAAGTAATCCTCTGGATAGAAGAATGATATCAAGAATTTCCTCGGCTTGTATGAAAAGATGAGTGAGTTCAGAAAGACAGGTTTATTTTTTAAAATTAAAAGCCAAAATACCAAATGAGTTTCTTCATATTTGCTATAGCTTCCCTTTTCCCTGTCTGTGTCTCCTTTTTTACCCAACTATCCGAACATACGAAGAAGACTAGAGAGAATGTCGAAACATCATGATATATAACAATCAAGATGAGGATAACAGTTGTAAATATGTAAAAATCGTAAATAGAAACAACTGCTCAGCTGATAAGCAGTTGTAAATCTATGAAAAACATCCGTTCTAAATCTGAAAGTCTAAATATGAAAACATGTTGCAAGTATTAGTTAAAATATCTCCGCTTTCATTGTTTTCCGTGGGTGTTTTCTTCAAGTAAAGCAATAATTAGAAACATATTTCTTTTTTTTTTCAAGCATTTCAAAGAATGTGCAATAAAGACGCCGAAAAATAGTTTTTTATTTTTGCAAAGTTTGGGTTAAAAATAAGTGAAAATGCAAATTCCTTCGTTGGATACATCATTTTATGAGTTTTGAAAAATGACTTCTTTCAATTCTTTTTTCGTCACATCTTATTCTGTGCGATATTCAAATTTGCTTTGATCATGTCCACCCCAAACAAGGTACATTAGATTATGGTCTATCTTTTCAAATAATTAGATTATAGTCTATGTTGTCAAATAATTAGATTATGGTCTATCTTTTCAAATAATTAGATTATGGTCTATCTTTTCAAATAATTAGATTATCGTATATCTTTTCAAATAATTAGATTATAGTATATCTTTTCAAATAATTAGATTATGGTCTATGTTGTCAAATAATTAGATCATGGTCTATCTTTTCAAATAATAAGATTATGGTCTATCTTTTCAAATAGATTATGGTCTATGTTGTCAAATAATTAGATTATGGTCTATCTTTTCAAATAATTAGATTATGGTCTATCTTTTCAAATAATAAGATTATGGTCTATGTTGTCAAATAATTAGATTATGGTCTATCTTTTCAAATAATTAGATTATGGTCTATCTTTTCAAATAATTAGATTATGGTCTATGTTGCCAAATAATTAGATTATGGTATATCTTTTCAAATAATTAGATTATGGTCTATCTTTTCAAATAATTAGATTATGGTCTATCTTTTCAAATAATTAGATTATGGTCTATCTTTTCAAATAATTAGATTATGGTATATCTTTTCAAATAATTAGATTATGGTCTATCTTTTCAAATAATTAGATTATGGTATATCTTTTCAAATAATTAGATTATGGTCTATCTTTTCAAATAATTAGATTATGGTCTATGTTTTCAAATAATTAGATTATGGTCTATGTTTTCAAATAATTAAATTATGGTCTATCTTTTCAAATAATTGGATTATGGTCTATCTTTTCAAATAGTTAGATTATGGTCTATCTTTACAAATAATTAGATTATAGTCTATCTTTTCAAATAGTTAGATTATGGTCTATCTTTTCAAATAATTAGATTATGGTCTATCTTTTCAAATAATTAGATTATGGTACATGTTGTCAAATAGTAGTTCTGCGTCGTACGTGTCTGCTTTTGTTTCTTCATTCTTTCCGGAAATTTTACCAATTCTGTTGTAATATTCATGCGAATATGTTTCCAGTTGTTTTTTTTTTGTTTTTTTAACTTAATCCATATTTCAACTGTGCTAAAAACATCAGTAAACCTTGCCCCTCCATTTTTGATTTTCATCCATTGATATTTTCGTTTAATGGTGACTTTGCGGGCAATCGGGTTAACAACAAAGCAAAGTCTGACGAAATGTTCTATGTAGCAAAAGACAATAAAGGCAGAGAACACGCACGAGTTGAAAGATTTCGGGAAATTTGTCGTGCTTTACATTGCACATTTCCTAATATATTTGTTGGTTAAGGTTAAGGTGCTTTAAATGTCATTTGAGGTCCAAATTTTGATAAATTATTCATCGACAAAACTTCTACGGGGTATTGCCGAATTATTTGAGCCAGAAGATTATTATTATCGTCGTCGTCGTCGTCGTCGTCGTCGTCGTCGTCGTCGTCGTCGTCGTCGTCGTCGTCATCATCATCATCATCCTACGTTAATATCGCATTATATCACAAGTTAAGCAACGTTGGACCTGATCAGTACCAGATGGGTAACCATTTGGTAACACCAGGCGCTCTAGGTAGGGCATCGGCACCTTGCTGTAAGAACTACAAAAACCTAATGCCGCTGTCTTCTTTGACCAGGATATACATACGACTAAAGATCACTTGTGAATTTAATATTTCCATGACAATTCCTCTGGACAAGGCAATATTTCAGTTATTTTATGAAATTATATTATTTTTATTTATTATATTATTTTTATTTCACACAGAAGTGTGCGTTCTATCCCAACCATTATCAATGGACCAGAGGTCATCTCGTCAGCGTCAGATAAGGCCAAACTATTTGCAAAGAACTTTGCAGCTAATTCTACCCTATGCGACGAAGGCCATCAACTCCCCATATTTCCTCCTATAACACAGAACAAGCTAGGTAACATACAAATATCCGTGCATGAGGTCGCCAAGCTAATCAAGAACCTTGATTCCAGTAAAGCAACTGGCCCTCATGGCATCCCAATTATAGTGTTAAAAAAAGCTTCAACCAGAACTCGCTCCCATACTTACGAAACTATTTAAGCGCTGCCTTAAGGAGAAGTGCTTTCCGACTCCCTGGAAGACCTCATCAGTTTGCCCTGTATTTAAGAATTCAGGTGAAAAGCCATCTCCCTCTCAGTACAGACCAATAAGTCTCCTGTGTGTTATGAGTAAGTTGCTGGAATCCATAATAATTTTTTTTTTTTTTTAGAAAAATTAAAAAAAAATAGAGAAATAGTCAACCACCTCAGCAGGAACAACCTTCTTAGTGACACACATTATGGTTTCCGCTCTGCAAGATCTACCGCAGATGTGCTGACGGTTATATCCCACAGGATTAGTGAATCTCTTGACAAAGGCTTCCTTTCTAGGGCAATTGCTCTTGACATATCAAAGGCCTTCGACAAGGTATGGCATAAGGGTCTACTTCACAAGATTTCCAGCTACGGTAAGACTGGAAATGTTTTCTCAATCATTAAATCATTTCTCTCCGATAGGCTCATAAGAGTAGTGGTAGATGGACAAAAATCGGAGGCCTGCAATATAAATGCTGGAGTCCCTCAGGGGCCAATCCTAGGCCCAACTCTCTTCCTGATCTACATCAATGAACTCCCTAAACACATACTTAAATCATTCGTTGACATCTATGCTGATGACACGACCATCTACGGCAACACATCAAAGGCTGTAAATGACAAAGTTCTCTCTGATTCTCTCTCCTCTGATCTCGAGCGCGTGGTTCAGTGGGGGAAGACGTGGCTGGTTACCTTTAATGCATCCAAAACCAAACTCCTATCCTTACATCGTCAACGCTCTGTCCCCATCTGGCATCAATTGTGATGGATGGCTCTCGTCCGGGTGAGGCCCCGTGTTTTGACAAGCTTCTGGGTTGACCTTTACTCCTGATCAGGGTAGAGAAAAGGGCATCCCCCACTAAGCCACGAAGTCTATTTTGTACTCTGTCAAGACAGGATAGGCTGTTTTTATGTTTTTTATGGCAGCAGTATTCCATCCTTTGACGTACTTGGCTTTTATGTAAATAGAGAATTGCATCAGTAGTGAGATATCTTCTGGAGCGGTAGAAGGATCCCACCATCTTTCCAGCGACCTTGGCAACAGACTTGATGTACGTGTTCCATTTCAGATCAAGAGTAAAGGACAAAGCCAGAAGCTTGTCAAAACACGGGGCTTCTCCCAGACGAGAGCCATCCATTTCAATTGATGTTAGATGGGGATCAGGGCGTTGATGATGTAAAGATAGGAGGATTATTTTTGAAAAAAAATTTCCAGTTACTGAATTATAAGTGGTTGGCCATACTTATAGGTAAATATGCACTGAAAAGATACCATAATACTTATTAAAGTTAAATTCAAATTTTGATATATCTGCTTTTTTTTTACATTGTTCATTTCTGTATTACGTTTAAGTTAAACCCCACTCTTCCCATGTTAAATAATAATTTCGAAATAATAACGTTAATATTTCAGCGTCCCAATTGTTTTTTTTTCGCGTTTAAATTATCCAAATAAACAATTGTTAATACTGTCTACTTTTTTGTTTGTTTTCTACATCGTTCATTTCTGTATTACGTTTAAGTTATTTTAAACCCCACGCTTCCCATGTTAAATAATAATTTCAAAATAATAACATTAATATTTCAGTGCTCAGGTCATGCGCGCATGCGCAACCGGATGTCGTAAACCGGAAAGTGGGTTACATACATCGTTACAAGGTCATTTGAGTTTTATAATTATATTGATCTATTTATTTGTGAACTGTTATCCTCATCTTCATAGTCGTTGTTTCACGACGTTTCGGCCAACTATTCCTCTGGCCTTCGTCAGGTGGTTAATCGCGACGGGATAGGCATGCTGAGTCTCTTAACTGTATCCTCAGTAATTACTGCCTTTCATAGTTGTCGTTTCACCACGTTTTTGTGCCAACTAATTCTCTGACTGGCTTTGGGTAGGATTGACACCGCTATTTTCAGACAATGCTCACCTAATTACTGATGATACAGTTAAGAGACTCAACATTTCTATCCCGTCGCAATTAACACCTGACGAAGGCCAAAGGAATAATTGGCCGAAACGCCGTGAAACAAAAACTATGAAGATGAGGATAACAGTTATCAAATACATAAATAAAACATACATTATTTATATTCAGATAAAAACACTGCTTTTAATCCCATTTTTATAAATTCAACATTTCCATGCGCACACAAGAATGGGAAACGGACATCATAATTGTTATCGTGTGTTAAACGACATGGCCAACATACGCGAAATCTTATTTAGATATTCTACATACAGTTGAAATTAATTAAATTAAATGCTAATGGCTAATATATTATATAAATCTCAACTGTCTGTTTGTGTGTGCGTTTGTGTGTTCGTGTGTTCGTATTTCTGCTAAAAACTTTCGACACACGCGACGGATCCTGACGACAAATATCCAAAAATTGGCCAAAAACATTAATTCCTTCATTCTCAACTGGATCATTTTTTATAAGGAGGAGTCGGTTTTTGCGTCGACATTTTCGCAATTCATCGTCTCCTTTGGATTGATTACCCTTAATTTAGATGCTCGTGATTTCTAGTTTTGCGATGGAAGCATCAACTAAGACGTTAGTTTTTTTTTTTTTCACCTTTTTTTCCTCCTTCGCGTTATTTTTTTTTTTTAAACATCTCTCTCCACCCGGGCTGCCAACGATTGGTTTTGATTTCCCTCCCTCCAAACTCTTCACACTCCCGCTACTACCAACTTTTTAACACCTCTCTCCACCTGGGCTGCCTACTTTTGTTTTTATTCCCCCCTTACATACCTCTCCACATCGGGCAACGCCGGTACTCCCTAGTCTATAATATAAATCTCAAACGTCTTTTAGTGTATGTGTATGTCTGTATGTCTCGCAAATACTTTCGACACACGCGACCAATACTGAAGAAATTTACATGATTTGAAAGCCCAGTCTCTCGGCCGTCAAATATCTAAAATTTGGCCCAAAATATTAATTCCTTCATCCTCAACTGGGTCATTTTTTACAAAGAGTGTTCACTTTTTTCGCCGACATTTTTAAAAAGTCATCATACGCTTTGCAATGACTAAGCTTAATTTGAACGGCGGTGAGGTAGTATGTCACGGTGGATACAGCGACTAAACCGTTTGCGTTTTTTTTTTAATTCACTTCCCTTTCCTCTTAGCGTTACAGGTTCGAACCTGCCTGCCTACTACTTTTTGGCGCTCGCACGGGTACTCGCTGTTATTTTAATTTTTTTAGGAGACTTTGAAACGTTTTTAGGGCCTCCGTTGATCAATACCTCTACTATAAAACCTCCACACCCGAGCAACATCGGGTACCCCCGCTAGTCTATTATATAAAACGGAATATGTGTGTCTGTGTGTCTGTTTGTATGTCTGCCAAAATCTTTTGACACACGCAACAAACACTGACAAAATTAGTATAGTTAGAAAGATCGATCTCTTTGACAACAAATATCAAAATAATTGGCCCAAAAGATTAATTTTCTGCTGGTCAACTGGGCAGTTTTTTGCAAGGGGAGGTCAGTCTTTGCGTTGACATTTTTGCATGCCATTCACGTCTAGCGATCTCAACCTACGTTTAAAACACCTTATTTCGAAGGGTCGCGTGTCATAAGTACGCCGTGGGCGAGACAGCTAACGCATGTGCTTTTTTTTCACCTCTTTTCCTATTTTGCCTTATAGGTTCGAGCCTGGGTACCGCGGCTATTTTTTTTTTTTTTGTGCTCACAAGAGAAGTCACTGGTATTTTAATTGAAGAAAAGTCTTTTTTCTGGGTTGGTTGCTCAGTAGCCTTACTATACCGCCTCTCGACTCACGGGCAATGCCGAGTACCCATGCTAGTAGAATATAAAACAAGCATGTTTAGCTTTTGTATTTAAACATATAACTCAGCATTCGTACGTTATAGGGTGATGTCTCGCATCGAAAAGGGATATCAGCAGGAGTGTCTAAAAAGAAACATGGGATCAGTGAAGTGGAGAAAATTACTGAACTTGACCGATACAAATCAAGTTGATCCTCCGTGTTTTTCAATAAAACGTTTTTAGCTTGGAATGTGATTTCATTTTTTTAAATCTTTTTTGCATCTAAACTAGATGATCCTGTGTTGGCTTTATTTTTTATTAGACATTTTAATAGTTATATCGTGTTTCGTGTTTCGTGCAGGTGAGGTATATATATATATATATATATATATATATAACCCGTTATTTTTACACCTACAGACACTAGTGTTTCATGCTTATGCAATCATCAGTGTAGAAAGTGATAATTATAACTAGTCAGGTGATTCGAAACCAGACTTGACTTCATAGTCTATCATTCTATTTCCAAGCCACCGACAATTTACACAATAATTTAGGGAAATTCGTACATGCCTACCAATACTAAATCATCGGACATGAAGAGTAAACAGTTAGAGAGAATACAACGACTGGCTGGCGCAATGAAGTATTTGCGCTAAAGTTGATCGCTTTTCTTCAATCTCAGTAGAGCGCTCAACTTTAATTTCTAAAAGGGATTTATAACTAAAACATTTTTAAAATAAAATAAACTAAACAAGTCCAACTATTATTATCATAGACAAATGAGATTTGAGATACAAAGGATTTGTTAGGAATATATTTGATAATGAAGCAGTTTTTATAAAGACGTAAATTTTATATTTAGAAATTGGTTGGCGTAAATCATTTTCACTTAAATACTGAGATGCATAAGCACATACTCAATTGAAGGTATGCAGATACGAGGTACCTTCAATATGTTTCCAGATTTTGTTCGTATGGACACTTTTATTGATATCACGGTGAACGCGGCGACTATACCGTTCACTTTATTTTTTTTCACTTTCTTTTCCTCTTAGCGTTACAGGCTCGAGCCTGCCTGCCTGCCTGCTATTTCTTTTTTTTTTTTTTTGCGTTCGCATGGGTACTCGCTGTTATTTTCATTTTTTAGGAGGCTTTGAAACATTTTTAGAGCCTCCGTTGTCAATACCTCTACCATAATCTCCTCCGGCTGGAAAGCACTTTTTTCGTTCCAACAAGTTCTAGAAAACGCCATGGAAATACGCTTGTGTTAGCTTGTCAATGACCCGCGTCACGGTCTCTTTCATCTCCTCAAGTGTCTCATAACGACAGATTTTCCTTGAGCTCAGGAATAACGAAAAGTCACAGTGAGTAAGGTCTAGACTATAGGGAGAGTGAGGAATTGTCTTGATGCCCATCTTGGTCAATTGTCTGTGACAAACATTGAGTTGTGGACTGGTGCATTCGCCCACATCTTTCGTATCTTCAGTTCTTCACGAATAATTGTGTGTACAGTTCCCACACTGACATCAAATTGTGCACTTATTGTCTCTATAGACACATGACGGTCATTATTCATGAAATTCTTTATTTGGCCAATCAACTCTGGTGTTCTGATTCCTTACCTATTTCACACCTCTCATCATCCCTGACAGACTCCCTAACTTCCTTGAATCTCTTATGCCACTCAAAAACTGATGCTCGATTAATGCAAGATGATCCAAAATCAGTCTGAAGCATTCCACACGTTTTTGTGGCATTTTTTAAGTTTAAAGCATAATTTTATTGCATATCGTTCTTCTAAAATGTCCTCACGTCAAGATTGCATTTTTGAAATTCACCAGCTGTGACAATCAGACTTTAGTTGGGTGTATTCCAATCCCTGCTGCAATTGTTTATTTGAACCTGACATCATTAAATTTCATCAGTCATCTTATGTATAGCAATAACATTGAATTTTCAAGATTTTAAGATGGTTTTAAATACCTGTACAAAAAAGTCTGGAAACTTATTTAAGGCACCTCGTATATATAAACTCCTATAGATATAGAGATAGAAAACTATATCTAATAAGACAGATGGACACATACATACTCACACATGTATATACACTATCAGGGACAAATAGAATCAAGTATATTTTATTAGATAGATAGATAGATAGATAGATAGATAGATAGATAGATAGATAGATACTTCATTTCCAGTTTTAGTTGCAAACATGTTTTTAACAAAACAAAGTAGGAAAATAAATCTTTTGTTTGTTTCGTTTTTTATCAAATTTATGGTAAGAAGGAATGTTGAATAAAAAAGAAAAACTGTATTCCATTGCAATCCCAAGCAAAAGGTTAGCCGCCCTCGCACACACGCACACAAGCCGCAAGCACGGGCCACAAGCGACGCAACAAAACATCCTGAAAAACACGAACCCGTCCACGTGGGTGCCGCGCATTTTTGCATATTTTCTTGCCTTCATTTGATTCGTTGTTTTCATTTTCTCTTTCTTCTTCTCTTCCCTTGATTCCTCTGGTTAACCGACGCACATTTTCCCGCTATTATCTACATATTTTTATTATTGTATCCATATATTTATTTATTATCATCATTGTGTGTGTGTGTGTGTGTGTGTGTGTGTGTGTGTGTGTGTGTGTGTGTGTGTGTGTGTGTGTAAAAATATATATGCGGACAGCCATATTATGGTAGTTTTACGCTTTTCCATACACCCTCCCCCAAAGCGTGTGCCCTGCCCTTTTTCGTACACACTCTGTATTTCATTCGACAACACGACATGAGTGGGATGGGCTTAGCTTGAAAGCCGGAAGTAGATCGTGCGTACCGCATTTTTTCCCAGATGCTAACTTACCATATAAGGAAGACCGTACACCACCCACTCCTATCCTCAGCCATGCCGCTAATTCTTTACTATATTCCCGGCATAGATTATAAACTTTGACCCAACCACCGTCTTGTCCAGGCCATCTCCTGCAAAGCGACTTGCATATAAAGAAGGCCGAGTAAAGCAAAAGTTATTATTTTCCTTCCGAAGAAGAAATAACTTTCTATTTCATCTGCTGCCATTCTTAAACAAGAGAAATCAAATTGGAGAGTCCTCCCTTTTTCTTGAGAAAACCGAACACATTTTTGCTCACTGCTACGAAAACACCGACGCAGCAAATATTATTTGTTGTGAGGATACAGCCGGCGCTTGCTATATTTGCAACATCTGAAGATATATTTATTAGCAACTGAAAACAACAATGAAAATCGAAACCTATCTCATCGTTCTGCTGTCAGGACTAACCCTGGTAAGTATTACTTATTCAATTCTAATGCACCTCAACTTCACAGCTCAAGCTACAAATCTGTGGTACTTGTTCAGATAGTCGACAGATCGATTTTTTATATATATATATGTGATTTTAAGCCCAAACAACAGTACTTACTTAATTGTCGTGCTGAGAATAGTAATATATCCCAAAATTACGAAAATCCATCGAATAGAACAACTGCTATAGTGTTTTTAGTAAAACAAAAAAAAAGTATATCGGCTAAAACAAATTATCAGTCATTACATTAGCGGAAAAGGGGGCAAAGTATGCTCCTTGTATTCGCAATCTTCACGGTGTTTACATTTAGAGAAAATGCAATTTCCTCAAATTTTTCGTAAAAATTATTTTTAACTTTAAATAATTTGCTACTCGATGAATTTTCGTAATTTTTAAATATATTACAATTTTCGACACGACAATTAAGTAAGTACCGTTGCTTTTGCTTAAAACAACATATAAAAACATCGATATGTCGACTCTATCTTAACAAGCACCAAATCTGTTCATACGTTGCATGTTATTTTATTTGCTTTTGTTTTTAGCGGATTAGACACAAGGCCAAGTGTTAGTTTGATGAAAGTGTTTATTGTGGAACGAACTGAATTCGAACCAGGCACACCTAGGTTTTCAGTCCGTGTCGTTAACCACATAGCCACCGTCATTTTTATGTTAAATGCTTATAAGATGCTTGTTTTATGTTCCTATTTACTTGCCCCCCCCCCCCCGTCATGAGGGCAGAATTAGACATGGGGTCTGTTTCTAATTTTGGGAAATCCAATTCCCCCAAAAGGAGCACTCTAAATAGGAACAAAAATAATAATTGCCTCAGTCTAGAAAGATTTCTCCTCCACTAATCGAGGATGGAAAAAGTGCAGATACTACCCTTTGCTCCCAGCCAAAATGTCACGAACAATTAAACCACAAATCCACCAAGCAACAAAATCACATCCCTTTACTATTGAAAGCTTTCTACTCTAATAGTTTCTTCTTTTGAACTTTGGAATTCCTTTCCTACTACCTGCTTCCCTGAGTGTACTGATATGCAGAAGTTTAAATGTAACGCAAACCATCTTGTAAATCTTTCCTAGGAATGACCCCAAATAGTAACCCCTTACGCTGAAGTGGTGATATGCCTTGTTAAGAGATAAACGTGAGTAAAAAACTAGGGATATGGTGTAAAAACGTATTGTTTAAACTTACAAAGAAAACTGTACATTCATTTTATTTTTTAATTTTCTTTCCGTGTGAAACAGACATTGAAAACAATCGTTTTTCTTTAGAATTTAAGAGAATTTGACAAGGAAATTAGCAAAATTTTGTAGTTATCGAATTAATGTATTTGGTAGTGCCTCGTCTAATTAAAACGTCTCTTTTCTTTTCACATTAAAAACATATCAGAGTTACCACCATTGAATTACATCATTTATACGAAAGCGTAGTTGGTAATAATTTTCCATCACCAATTTAAATTGAATTTAAAAATTAAAGTTTAAATTAGCAGGGCGTGTAAAGATTTGAGCTTGACTTGTATCAGAAAGCATTTAAAATTTTTATTGAAATTGTTTTATCTTAAAAAAGGCAGTTTAAGAAAAGACACCACACCGCTCTTAAAGAGTAAGTAGCCAACACGTGTTCGTGTTTACTACTACGAGTTTGTTTGGATTCTGAAGTAGTAGTAGTAGTAGTAGTAGGGCACAACTATACACTGCTCTGCAAGTACGCACAATGTGCGAAGAATTTGACCGAAATAGGATTACAAACAACTTACTCAAAGACTAAATATATGATTACAGACAAAACCAGCAAAAATATTAAACTTACAGGTTGAACTTTTCACTCCAAAGTTCATATGATACCAGTTGAAAGCTTATATTATCAACATATAAGCATAAGTGCCAGTTATGATGTTATACTGCCTCAGATCTTCAGGATCACAGTTGGCGTCATGTGCCATTTGCTGGATGTACATGGATCTAGGTCATCCTATGCTTGTGTGCCTGTGCCGTGAAGTCCACAGCAATACATTTCTCACCAGCTCTTGCTTGCTTCTCTGGCAGTGACTGGCAAAACATCGCTCACTGATGGTAGTAAATATGGCAGGTAGGTTGATATAAAGTTGCTGCTTTGTGGGATGATCTTGCCAAGATATATTTAACAGTGTTCGTAGCATACGGGTGTATGCACCGTCTAGCTTTCTTTCCAATCTTTTGGTGAGTGTCCAAGTTGTAGCACTGTAAACAAGGACCGATTCACCACTGCTCTGACGAACTGCCTTTTCAGTTTGTCAGTTATCCATACTGACCACAGCTTATCCAATACAACCCATGTTTTTGAGATGTGAATTTTGATATCTCTCTCCGTGGAACCTATGTTGCTGCACACGTACGTAAACTCAGTGACTCCTTTCAATGTTGTTCCTTCGAGAGTGTTGATCTTCCTCTCTGCATTGAAATTTATAAGTATGTCTAGAAAGAATAGTGGAAGTGTGCAGAAAAAGAGGTTAAATAAAATGGCATGATAAAGTAATGTGTCTTCAAGAGATTTTGGTCTGGTTGTTGAACCCTTTTCTGATTATTTAATGTTGAATTGGATTATTTGGGATAAAATGTTATGCTTAAGTTTATATGTTTAAATAATTATTCATGGTGCTTGGTGTGATTTTTTTTTTGTAGCGCATTATTTTTGTTTTTGTTATGGATTTGCAGAACTTGTTTGAATTTTATAAAGTGAAAGGAATAAAAACAATAGCATCAATATTTGGTGAATTTTAGGTCAGGAAGTCGGTATCTTCAGACAGCCTGATCTGGTTTCACCAGTGTGTGTGTGTGTGTGTGTGTGTGTGTGTGTGTGTGTGTGTGTGTGTGTGTGTGTGTGTGTGTGTGTGTGTGTGTGTGTAAAAGAAAAAGAGAGTGCACGAGAGAAAAAACAAAGGAGAGAGAGAAAGAGAGAGGGGGATTCTTATAGATAATTAATACATAAGAGCTTGTCTTCTGTAAGATGCGAGACAAACGCTTGATGATGAATTGCAATGTTATGAAAATGTTATGAAAATTTGTTATGTAGAAAAGTAATATGTTAAATATTGGTGACAACAATCAAGTATGTTATTTTATCAACCGAAAGCCTTTTGGTTATAAGCAAAGTGTAGTATCTGTTCTGATACTGCAGTTAGCCTTTTCTATCCGCGGTTAGTGATGTAGATGTCTTTCTAGATTGAGGCAATTTTATTTTGTTCTAAGTTAGAGTGTTCCTTTTGGGAAACTACTTAAAAACGATCTTGTGTCTCATTCTGTTCTCGTGGGGAGGAAAGTAAATAAGAGCAAATAAAAGGCATACAAACATTTCGAATGCAATTCGAACCAACTTTGACATTTTAGGTTCCCATGTCTGACAATTATTGCGTTAAATTAGCATTTTTATCACGCGAAATATTTACAATGACTGTTTCCCCTTCTTTTACAGTTGTTATTTTTTTACCCTTTTTTTTAATGTTTATCTTTTCCATCATTTCAGGTCATAGCCTACCCTATGGAACCAGATACATACTGTAAGTTAAATATTATTGTTTATTTCCTAATTACTATGAGTTCTTATACAATTCGTTACCATTGGTCAGTCATATAAACAAAATAAAAGTGGTGTTTTTTTACATAGAAACCACCACTTATCAAGGCTCAGAGACCACTCGAGGATAAGGGTTAAGAGTGTACAGTAGTCAATTGGACAATATAGTAATCGTTAGTAATGGAAATTCGGTAAATTTGTTTACTTAAGTGGAACGGCTCATCAAGAACTTGTTTACGTTGGACTTGAAGACAATCAGATTGTAGTCTGCTGGAAAGCAGGAAAACGGAAGATAGGCGTGCACTTCTAAATCTGACAACTAACAAGTTTCTACAAACTTCCGCTTCTTTTGATCACTATTTTTAACTTACATTGCACCAACCGTTTACAATTTAGTTATTGCTGATAACGGATAATTATTTTGCAAATTAATTTAACAATAAACCTTATCGTCAAGTTTCTTTTATCGGTGATAAATGATCTTTTTTTTAATTTAATATCTTCTTTTGGCTTCCTTTGATTTAAAATTGTCATGTATAATCCTTTTAAAATCTCTTCAACGATAGTTTCCTTTTTGTGTTGTTCTTTTCCTTTGCTTTTGTGAATGTCTAAGTTTGACAGCACATGTTATATTAATCACAATTTTGAATTAAATTAAAAGATACGCATCTGTGAGATGCTGAATATGAAATAAACAAAAGAGAGAAAAACAGATTCTGCCGCTATTTTTTTGTTAACACACTTGCATTAGTATAGGAATTAGTTTCAAGAGCTAATTATCATTTATCTGTTTGCATTACAGATTGTGGTGGAAAACCAGCAGACGTCTACTTCCTTGTCGACACTTCGACGAGCATCTGGGGGATTGACTTCCTCAAACAACTCGACTTTATCGCCAACGTGATTGAGATCTTTGATGTCAACCCAGACCGCACTCGCATAGGCATGGGCCTATTCGCTAACGACTTCTATCCCCAATTCAGTTTCAAAGACTACACCAACAAAAGCGAAATCATCCAAGTTGTCAAAAAGACCGAGCATCGACTGGGTGGAACCTACACAGCAAAAGCCATCCGCAGAATGCGCGAGGAGGCGTTTGCCCCGAATGTCGCTCGTCAGGACGTTGCGCATATTGCAATCATACTCACCGACGGCAAATCAATGTACCCTGAAAAAACCGCTGCCGAAGCGAAACTAACGAAAGATAAAGGAATATACATTTTCGCCATTGGTATTGGCATGAAGATTTCTATGTCGGAGATTAATAATATCGCCAGCGAATCTGAAGACCCCAAAGCAAAATTCGCATTTCACCTCGCGGATTTCGATGCTTTAGCATCGATTCAGAATATTCTAGCAATCAAGACTTGTCTAAGTAAGTGATTCAAGTTTGTTTTCTTTTATGCAAACTAAAATATGAACATGGCGTCGCTCGGATTGAAAAAATATTAGAAATAACTAAAAAAATTTGTAAAAAAAAAATCCTTTAATTTCGCGCCCACTTACAAGTAAAATAGTATAACTATTGTTTTATTAAAAAATATGCTTACAAATATAAAAAGGAAATTTAAAAAATGTCCCCGTTGTTAAATGATATTAAAGAAAAAATATGCTTTGAAAGAAATAATCCACTTTATTATACAATATTGTCGTTAGTAAAACGGGTAATTTGTCAAATGTAATTTATTTCAACAAAAGCGAGAAATTCGTTTTTAAGAAGAAAGCATTTCCTTTTTGACGAGTTGTAGTTGTTTCAGAATCTTCTCATTTCACTGTCGCAACAACATTGTAATCATTGAAAACAAAATTCAGTTAAACAGTTATGAAATTTGTCAGTCTCCAAGACGGATTTTCACTTTTGAAAAGAATAATCACCTTTGAAAGTTTGAAAATTGTTTTCTGCTGCGTCCATTAATAACGTGGCTACCAAAATCGAAGAAGTAAATCAGCCAAACGCAATCAAATTTAAACACAAACAAATTTAAACAATAAAATACCCTGTACATTATTTTAAACACTTAAACACGTTTAGTCGTTGAAAATTCGATTAAAACATTCACAGGAGTCTGATGATTCTGCATATGACTCAGGTTTTATCCGCTGTTCAACCCAAGAAAACTGATGAGCGGACACATATACATATGTTATGCTTTATATATAGACTAGAAAACCTGTCTGTGTATTATATAAAAATAACATTAGTAATGGATAAATGCAGTATTGACTCTGAACAATGTTTATATCATCCTTGCAATTCATATAAACAAATATAATATTTACTAATCATAAATTATTATAATATTAACTAATCATAGATAAATATAATATTTACTAATCATAAATAAATATAATATTTACTAATCATAAATAAATATAATATTTAATAAATAGAAACAAATATAATATTAAATAATCATAAATAAATATAATATTTACTAATCATGAATAAATATAATGTTTACTAAATATAAATAAATATAATAACCACGTATCATATGAGATCAAAACGATTGCCGATGAGATTTTAAAGTTTTACGCGGATTAAAATCTAAAAAACAATCTATTATAAATAAACAAAAAAAAAAAATGAAATATTTACTTATTGCACGAACACCGACTTTATCTTCATCTTTCTCACATTGCAAATGATAAAAAAAATCTTCAGGGTCTTTAATTGGTATGAGTTCTAGGTTTGCTTTGGATATAGAAAATGTGAGAAGCTCCCAGACAGCCAATACTTATATATATATATATATATATATATATATATATATATATATATATATATATATATAAAGCTCTATAGGTGTAATTACCCTATAGAGTTTATTATAACTGCAATACTCAGAGCACAGCACCTTTAAATATATTTTAATGAGACATTGCTCATTTAGACCCTGTCTATTACACTCTATAATATATATATATATATATATATATATATATATGTGTGTGTGTGTGTGTGTGTGTGTGTGTGTGTGTGTGTGCGCGCGCGTGTGTGTGTGTGTGATTTATGTTTAAGTTCGTGATTCTGCGTAGATGCGATATTGATTTCATTTTCAGTACCAAGTAGTTCCTATATGTTCGTTTGAGTATTGTATAGCTCCTTCCCTTTTTTTTGCGTTAACAGTTATTTTAACATGGCTGCTAGTATATAAACAATTTAGTATTATTTTTGTTATAAATCGTTAGGTTTGATTTGCATATTATATAGCCCCTTCGGTTTTGTTTGAATATTATAAATATATTTTGATTAAAATCTACACAAAAACTAATGACTCAACTTCAACTATTTTTATATAACCAGAGTGCATCAATATATCAGACTAATATCGTAATTTAGAAAGAATATTGTTTCCATTAATAACTGATAAATATAACAACGCATGGACAAATAATAATATCAATGTTTGCATGTAAAGTTTAAACATATTTTTCAATATAAATCTTTTAATTTAAATATCCCATATTGAATTATTTACATTTATTGTGTTTTTCATATTTTCATCGTCATTTATTCATGATTTTTTACTTATTTTTGCAGTTGTTCCGAAAGATCAGCCCAGTAAGTACGATTCCTATTTTTTATAATTCAAGAAACTCTATATCCACTTCAGACGGACATATTTAATATTAGGATGTTCCGTAAATAATGGCCGATTTCAGAAACAAAATTGAAACACATTGAACGCATCTTCCAATTTATGGCGCTTTTGCAACTTATGAGTTTGATTCGGTTCATCGAACTTTTGCGAACCTTTCCTCTACCATCTTTTACGATGTTCGATATTCTCGTGTGTTTGGGGAGCATTTTGACTGACTTTGAATTCATGTCAGAAAAATATGCGCATTTCTCCTTTGTGTCATCTAAGTCATTTATGGCTTTCTTTCAAAATTGTATTCTGAAAGACATTATTAGAAATTGATGAAATAATATGTAACGCTTTTTAAGCATTTAACCAACTTAAATCAGCTCTTTAAAAGTTAGTTAAAATCGGCCAATATTTTTCAAACAAACAACTAATTTTATCAATGAATATTAACAAAATAGTTATTTTCTTGTAAATGACTTTCTTGTGTATATACAAAACTTGTGATTATATGTATATATATATATATATATATATATATATATATACATGTTTACATATACACACACGCATACAGATATATACATACATATATATACATATATATATATACATACATATATATACATACATATGTATACATATATATACATATATACACATATACGCACATATTTATATATATACATATATATACATATATATACACACATATAAGCACATATATATATATATATATATATATATATATATATATATATATATATATATTTTCCAGTAACATGTCTTTATTAATATCTGCAAAGATCCTTTCTTAATTCACCGTTTCATTAGCACTAAGACAGCCAACACAGAGGTATATTAATTTTCTATGAGTGTAATTCATCAAAAGAAAGGTAATGATAAGCATGTCCAAAACATCAGAACATAAAAAGCAAAATTAATAAAACTCATATATCCACGGAACTTATTTATGTAGGTTTAATTAGAAATATAAGCTATTTTTTTCATTTTCGTGAACACCATGCTTAAGAACTTACCGAGACAGTAATAATAGTATACGGACCGAAAAGATTGCTATAACAAACTAGATTGCTAAAAACTAATATGATGTAAAAAAAAATAAATAAATAAAATAAAAATAAATATTGTACGAAGGACTTGCCCGTCAATTTTGACGAATGGGTGTCTAACAGTTTCATGGTCAGTTTGGATGTTTATGTCGAAGATGAAATATAAGTCCAGCGAGTGATTTGCAAACAAGACCACGATTTGGGCATGAGTGATGACTGTCGGGTATAGCTAGTGTTTGAGTGATACGTCCTTAATTGTTCTTTTTTCAGTTTGTTGATACGATTTGCTTTAAAAATATTGATATCCTCCTGGCACGTGCGTCTCCATATGTTCCTAACAAGTGCCAAGTCCTCAAAATTTGAATATTAAGAGCTGAAAAAGTGTACTTAAATGTTGTTTGTAAAAGTATTTCGTGTCTGTGCCGTCCACTGTGTGTTACAGTATCGCCCGAGAAAGCACAGCAAGTCATAAAATTCAAGTAGCCAATATATTGTTCTTTTAAGATAGACTTTATTATTCTATTTTTTATTTATAAAGATATTAATAAATTCAAACATAAAAACCTTCACTTGATTACTCATGAAATAACGCAGAAATGGTTCATATATAACGAAACTATTTACTTTTCTAATAGTAATTTCGTTCTTTTTCGTAAACTAATTGTACTAATTATTCCTATTTTTACGTCCTAGTTGTGAACTATGGATTGTGAAATGCTGAGGGAAGCGTAATCATTTCTGTAACTGGGGCCGAAACAGTCAGGCTTTAAACATTAACTTTAGAAAAAAATCGTGTCAGGTTCCTCCTTTGTAAGGGGGTAATAAATGACAATCTTGAATGAAGTTTACTTAAAAGATAAACGCAGAATTTTTAATATAAAATAAGAAAATAGTTTCCATTTTTTCCGAATTTCAAAAAACATTGAGAAGATGATGGCATATGCTTTATCTGAAGTTGAAACAGATTTCAGATCATAAGAAACGGTAACGTAGAAAAATAAGCAAAATAGATCAAACTAGATTTTTTAGTCCATTTAAAGTGGGCAATACTTATAGCTCATTGACTTAAGATTACTGCTTGATGAGAAATTGATGGTTAAATATGGTTAAATTTGTGCTCAATTTTGTATTAGATATTAATCCCTAACTGTACATCGAACGGATATTAAAATACATAGTTCGCTGCACCTTATCATAACAAAGGTCCATACAAAATAGCCAGATTTACTCTGTAATTTTCGTGAAAAATTGGAACGAGCGGACAGACATACAAACAGATAAACGAATAGAAATATAATATAGATTCAAATACAGAAGAAATCTCATAGAAAATAAACCATGAACCTGAAGGCACCCATAGTGACAATGTCTAGAGCGATGAAAATAATATCCTGCAGAAAACAAGCTAAATAACAATGATAATATCTTTAACGCAATTCTAATTTTAGACAGACACCATATCTCCATTATAATAAAATATTATTTATCTTTGTTTTCCTTTTTATAGGATGCCCTACTACTAAAGACTCAGATATCATATTTGCGGTAGATCCTTTGGTAATGGGCGATGTTCGCACTAATATCATCAAAGAATTCATCGCTAACACAGCCGACCAGCTGGACGTTGGTAACAATAAACCTATCCGAATCGGGGTGTTCATCAACAACTGCCCAAGCAGCAAGGACATCCACTTGAACGCCTACCAGGATAAATACGCCCTCATGCAGCAACTGCGCTCGAATGACCATGTCATCGAAAATCATATTCTGAGAAAAGTGCGACGTCGTGCCTTCAAACGGTCGAACGGGGGGCGTGCAGATGCTCGTCGTCTAGTCGTTACATTTCTCGATGGTCCATTGGAAAATCCTAAAGATGTCTTTGTGGAGGCCCAAAAAATTCGAAAGTTCGGCGCTGATATCTTTGTTATCGCTATTGGAAACGAAGTCCAGGAAGACGAATTGAAAGTACTCGCCTCGGGGAAACCAAAAGAACATATTTTCCGAGTCACAAACTACGAAACCCTGAAGACTGCTTTCAATGATTTTGTTGACATCATATGTGAATGTAAGTATAAATTCTGGATTAATATTCACCTTCAAACAAAGCACATTTTCACTAAGGCATAAAGGGCTACTGTGGATAAGGGATCATGCTTACAGAGACATTCTAAATGGGGAGTTGAGCAACAAAATGTCTGTTCTATATTGCACTTAAATTTCTGCAAGTTAGTACAGTCGGGAAGCAGTGTAGAAGAAGAATATTCCAAAGTCTCGTAGTTCGAACGAAGAAACTTTCAGAGTAGAATGCTCTTCAGCATCAGAGGATCTCTATAGTGAAGGCATGGGAAGTCGCGGGTATTTACGCAGAGGAGGTATTAGTAATACGAGTTCATCGGAGCACATACCATTAAAGTACTTGTAAAACAAGCACAGGGATGCAACATTGCAGCAATATGCAGGGATTGAAGCTTGGTTGACATCGTAGAACTTCTCAGGTTTGAAACTAATTTTTGGACCCTGCTTAATATAAGGAGACTAGTGTGGGAGTACATCAGCCCATATGTGGCAACAATATTCCGTGCATGGACAAATAGTGATTTTGAAGAGATATTAGATGCTGTCAGATGTATTTTCGTTGCACTGTAGAGGGGGCTCAGGTTCTTGCATATTTTTATAATTTACTAGAAAATGTGCCCGGCGTTGTCCGGTTAATACCGTAACGTTAAATTCTTTAAACAAAAGTGAAGTAAAAAACGGAAGGAAATTGAGACATGTGCATGCGAGTATTATGTTTTTTAACAGTTCACTTCTTCTAAGTAAAAAAAGAATCCTCAAGCTGAGATCAAAAGAAAACCTAAAGACAGCGAATCAAGTACGGTAACCATTATGCCACCTTGACACAATCCTTAAAAACTGTTTTTAAACTATTCATTCTTAAGATAATGTGAACGATTCGAGCATGTGCAGTCCTGAAACAGTTGACAAACATAAAAATCCGATGACCCTCACGTACCAATTATTTTACTTTTGACCCCTTAGCAGCCCTTTCGGATGAAAACGGATTAAAAAGTGTTCCACGTGTCTGAATACCCTATATACCAAATTCCAAGTCTGTAGATAAAAAATTCGTGGTGTATATAGTTTGATTAGTGTCCACACACACACACACACACACAC